>NW_027182827.1:517500-737500 GCF_041146395.1 Eulemur rufifrons | reverse complement strand
GATCTAGGCGTTAGGTAAAGGGCTAGCGTTAGGGTTAAGAGATAGGGTTGGGTTTAATGCTTAGGATTAGGGTTAGGGTTTGGGGTTAAAGTAAGTGTTAGGGGTTAGGTTTAAGGATCCAAGGTTAGGGTTATTTTTAGCTGTAGTGTTAGGGTTAGGGATAAGGGATCCCATTAGCATTAAGGGTCTTCCTTACTGTAGGGTTAAGGGTTATGCTTAGAGTTAAAGGTTAAGGTTAGGGTCAGTGTTAAGATTTAGGGTAAGGGTTAACAGTTAGGGTAAAGGTTAAGCGTTAGGGTTAGGGATTAGTGATTAGGGTTTTTGGTTAGTGTTAGGGTTAGCGGTTAGGAGTTAGTGTTTTATAAAGGGGTATGGTTAGAATTAGGATTGGGTTTAGAGTTAGGGTGAGGTATAGGGGTTAGGTTTAGGGGTTAGTTTTACGGTAAAAGGATAGGATTAGGGTTAGGGGTTGGGCTTAGGTTTAGGGTTAAAGTTTACTGCTGGGGTTAGGGATAGGGTTCAGGGTTAGCTTTAGGGGTTCTGGTTAGGGTTAGGTGTTAGGTTAGTGTCAGGGTTAGGTCTAGTCGTGAGGGTAAGGTTTAGGGTTAGCTTTAAGAGCTAGGGTTAGGTTTAATGGTTAGGATTAGGATTAGGGTTAAGGGTTAGGGTAAGGCTTAGGGGTTAGGGTGAAGGGTTAGGGTGAAGGGTTAGGGTTTTTGTTAGGCATAGCGTTGGGGTTAGAAGTAAGGGTTCCTGTCAGTGTTAGGGTTGTAGGTAGGGTTACGGTTAGGGTTAGCGGTTTAGAATTAGGGTTAGGGATTAGGTGTCACAGTGATGACTAGGAGATAGGGTTAGAATTATGGGATAGGGGTTGTTCTCAGGAAATGGGTTATGCATTAACGTTAGGATAAGAGGTTAAAGTTAGGCGCACGGTGAGGTTTACGTGTTAAGGGGAGAAATAGGAACAGGGTTGGGTGTTATGTTCAGGGTTAGGGTTATCTGTTAAAGGTATTGTTTATGCTTAGCACATGGGCCCTGTCTGCATTAGGCGGGCGGCGGGAGTTTAGGGGGCTGGGATTGTACCCGGGAACCCACTCTATCATACTCTGGGTATGGGCCCGTGGGTTTCATGCAGGACACAGTGGTAGAGCCTCCTTTCACGCATGGCATGGGAGGATTGCAGGCTTTCTAAACTCTAAGAAAGCAAGAAGTCTGAGAATTAGATTTAGGGTTAGGATTATGGTTAGGGTTAAGGATGAACTTTAGTGTTAGGGTGAGGTCTTAGGGTTAGAGATTAGGGTTAGGGTTAAAGGTTACTCTTAGGTTTAACGGTTACACTTTGGTTTAGGGTTCAGGTTTACGGTTAGGGTTAAGATGAGGGGTTAGGGTTTGGTACAGGGTTAGGGTTAAGTGTTAGGTTTAGGGTTGAAGATTAGGATTAGGGTTAGGATTAAAGGTTAGCGTGAGAGTTAACACTTAGGGTTAAGGTTAAGAGTTAGGGTTTAGGGTTAGGGTTAGGGTTAGGGTTAGTTTTAGGGTTAGAGTTATGTGCTATGGTTTGTGTTAGAGGTTAGGGTTAGGTTTACTGGTCACGGTTAGGGTTACGTTTAGGGGGTAGCATTAGGGTTAGGGTTAGGGTTAAGGCATAGGATTAGGGATAAGTGTTGGGCTTAGGGTTAGGGTTTAGTGTTAGGGTTAGCATTGAGGATTAGGGTTAGGGTCAGGGTTAAATGCTTGGGTGCGGGTAATGGTTAGGGTCAGGGTTAAGGTTCACGGATAGGGTTAGTGTTAAGGCTTACAGGTAGGTTTAAGGTTCAGGGTTAGTGTTAGCATTAGGCCTTAAGGTTAGGATTAGGCGGTAGGTTAGATTTAGGGTAAGATCTAGGCGTTAGGGTAAGGGCTAGCGTTAGGGTTAAGAGATAGGGTTGGGTTTAATGCTTAGGATTAGGGTTAGGGTTTGGGGTTAAAGTAAGTGTTAGGGGTTAGGTTTAAGGATCCAAGGTTAGGGTTATTTTTAGCTGTAGTGTTAGGGTTAGGGATAAGGGATCCCATTAGCATTAAGGGTCTTCCTTACTGTAGGGTTAAGGGTTAGGCTTAGAGTTAAAGGTTAAGGTTAGGGTCAGTGTTAAGATTTAGGGTAAGGGTTAACAGTTAGGGTAAAGGTTAAGCGTTAGGGTTAGGGATTAGTGATTAGGGTTTTTGGTTAGTGTTAGGGTTAGCGGTTAGGAGTTAGTGTTTTATAAATGGGTATGGTTAGAATTAGGATTGGGTTTAGAGTTAGGGTCAGGTATAGGGGTTAGGTTTAGGGGTTAGTTTTAGGGTAAAAGGATAGGATTAGGGTTACGGGTTGAGCTTAGGTTTAGAGTTAAAGTTTACTGCTAGGGTTAGGGATAGGGTTCAGGGTTAGCTTTAGGGGTTCTGGTTAGGGTTAGGTGTTAGGTTAGTGTCAGGGTTAGGTCTAGGCGTGAGGGTAAGGTTTAGGGTTAGCTTTAAGAGCTAGGGTTAGGTTTAATGGTTAGGATTAGGATTCGGGTTAAGGGTTAGGGTAAGGCTTAGGGGTTAGGGTGAAGGGTTAGGGTCAAGGGTTAGGGTTTTTGTTAGGCATAGCGTTCGGGTTAGAAGTAAGGGTTACTGTTAGTGTTAGGGTTGTAGGTTGGGTTACGGTTAGGGTTAGCGGTTTAGAATTAGGGTTAGGGATTAGGTGTCACAGTGATGACTAGGAGATAGGGTTAGAATTATGGGATAGGGGTTGTTCTCAGGAAATGGGTTATGCATTAACGTTAGGATAAGAGGTTAAAGTTAGGCGCACGGTGAGATTTACGCGTTAAGGAGAGAAATAGGAACAGGGTTGGGTGTTATGTTCGGGGTTAGGGTTATCTGTTAAAGGTATTGTTTATGCTTAGCGCCAGGGCCCTGTCTGCATTAGGTGGGCCGGGGGAGTTTAGGGGGCTGGGATTGTACCCGGGAACCCACTCTATCATACTCTGGGTGTGGGCCCGTGGGTTTCATGCAGGACACAGTGGTAGAGCCTCCTTTCACGCATGGCATGGGAGGATTGCAGGCTTTCTAAACTCTAAGAAAGCAAGAAGTCTGAGAATTAGATTTAGGGTTAGGATTCTTGTTAGGGTTAAGGATGAAGTTTAGTGTTAGGGTGAGGGCTTAGGGTTAGGGATTAGGGTTAGGGTTAAAGGTTACTCTTAGGTTTAACAGTTACTCTCTGGTTTAGGGTTGAGGTTTACGGTTAGGGTTAAGATGAGGGGTTAGGGTTTGGTACAGGGTTAGGGTTAAGTGTTAGGTTTAGGGCTGAAGATTAGGATTAGGGTTAGGATTAAAGGTTAGCGTGAGAGTTAACGCTTAGGGTTAAGGTTAAGTGTTAGGGGTTAGGGTTAGGGTTAGGGTTAGTTTTAGGGTTAGAGTTATGTGGTATGGTTTGTGTTAGAGGTTAGGTTTACGTTTACCGGTCACGGTTAGGATTACGTTTAGGGGGTAGCATTAGGGTTAGGGTTAGGGTTAAGGGATAGGATTAGGGATAAGGGTTGGGCTTAGGGTTACGGTTTAGTGTTAGGGTTAGCATTAAGGATTAGGGTTAGGGTCAGGGTTAAATGCTTGGGTGCGGGTAATGGTTAGGGTCAGGGTTAAGGTTCACGGATACGGTTAGTGTTAAGGGTTACGGGTAGGTTTAGGGTTCAGGGTTAGTGTTAGCATTAGGGCTTAAGGTTAGGATTAGGCGGTAGGTTAGATTTAGGGTTAGATCTAGGCGTTAGGGTAAGGTCTAGCGTTAGGGTTAAGAGATAGGGTTAGGTTTAATGCTTAGGATTAGGGTTAGGGTTTGGGGTTAAAGTAAGTGTTAGGGGTTAGGTATAAGGATCCAAGGTTAGGGTTATTTTTTGCTGTAGTGTTAGTGTTAGGGATAAGGGATCCCATTAGCATTAAGGGTCTTCCTTACTGTAGGGTTAAGGGTTAGGCTTAGAGTTAAACGTTAATTTTAGGGTCAGTGTTAAGATTTAGGGTGAGGGTTAACGGTTAGGGTAAAGGTTAAGCGTTAGGGTTAGGGATTAGTGTTTAGGGTTTTTGATTATTGTTAGGGTTAGCGGTTAGGAGTTAGTGTTTTATGAAGGGGTATGGTTAGAATTAGGATTGGGAGTAGAGTTAGGATGAGGTATAGGGGTTAGGTTTAGGGGTTAGTTTTAGGGTAAAAGAATAGGATTAGGGTTACGGGTTGGGCTTAGGTTTAGGGTTAAAGTTTACTGCTAGGGTTAGGGATAGGGTTCAGGGTTAGCTTTAGGGGTTCTGGTTAGGGTTAGGTGTTAGGTTAGTGTCAGGGTTAGGTCTAGTCGTGAGGGTAAGGTTTAGAGTTAGCTTTAAGAGCTAGGGTTAGGTTTAATGGTTAGGATTAGGATTAGGGTTAAGGGTTAGGGTAAGGCTTAGGGGTTAGGGTGAAGGGTTAGGGTTTTTGTTAGGCATAGCGTTGGGGTTAGAAGTAAGGGTTACTGTCAGTGTTAGGGTTGTAGGTAGGGTTACGGGTAGGGTTAGCGGTTTAGAATTAGGGTTAGGGATTAGGTGTCACAGTGATGACTAGGAGATAGGGTTAGAATTATGGGATAGGGGTTGTTCTCAGGAAATGGGTTATGCATTAACGTTAGGATAAGAGGTTAAAGTTAGGCGCACGGTGAGGTTTACGTGTTAAGGGGAGAAATAGGAACAGGGTTGGGTGTTATGTTCAGGGTTAGGGTTATCTGTTAAAGGTATTGTTTATGCTTAGCGCACGGGCCCTGTCTGCATTAGGCGGGCGGGGGGAGTTTAGGGGGCTGGGATTGTACCCGGGAACCCACTGTATCTTACTCTGGGTATGGGCCCGTGGGTTTCATGCAGGACACAGTGGTAGAGCCTCCTTTCACGCATGGCATGGGAGGATTGCAGGCTTTCTAAACCCTAAGAAAGCAAGAAGTCTGAGAATTAGATTTAGGGTTAGGATTCTGGTTAGGGTTAAGGATGAAGTTTAGTGTTAGGGTGAGGACTTAGGGTTAGGGATTAGGTTTAGGGTTAAAGGTTACTCTTAGGTTTTACGGTTACACTTTGGTTTAGGGTTGAGGTTTACGGTTAGGGTTAAGATGAGGGGTTAGGGTTTGGTACAGGGTTAGGGTTAAGTGTTAGGTTTAGGGTTGAAGATTAGGATTAGGGTTAGAATTAAAGGTTAGCGTGAGAGTTAACGCTTAGGGTTAAGGTTATGAGTTAGGGCTTAGGGTTAGGGTTAGGGTTAGTTTTAGGGTTAGAGTTATGTGCTATGGTTTGTGTTAGAGTTTAGGGTTAGGTTTACTGGTCACGGTTAGGGTTACGTTTTTGGGTTAGCATAAGGGTTAGGGTTAGGGTTAAGGGATAGGATTAGGGTTAAGTGTTGGGCTTAGGGTTAGGGATTAGTGTTAAGGTTATCATTAAGGATTAGGGTTAGGGTCAGGGTTAAATGCTTGGGTGCGGGTAATGGTTAGGGTCAGGGTTAAGGTTCACGGATAGGGTTAGTGTTAAGGGTTACGGGTAGGTTTAGGGTTCAGGGTTAGTGTTAGCATTAGGGCTTAAGGTTAGGATTAGGCGGTAGGTTAGATTTAGGGTTAGATCTAGGCGTTAGGGTAAGGGCTAGCGTTAGGGTTAAGAGATAGGGTTACGTTTAATGCTTAGGATCAGGGTTAGGGTTTGGGGTTAAAGTAAGTGTTAGGGGTTAGGTTTAAGGATCCAAGGTTAGGGTTATTTTTAGCTGTAGTGTTAGGGTTAGGGATAAGGGATCCCATTAGCATTAAGGTTCTTCCTTCCTGTAGGGTTAAGGGTTAGGCTTAGAGTTAAAGGTTAAGGTTAGGGTCAGTGTTAAGATTTAGGATGAGTGTTAACGGTTAGGGTAAAGGCTAAGCGTTAGGGTTAGGGATTAGCGATTAGGGTTTTTGGTTAGTTTAGGGTTAGCGGTTAGGAGTTAGTGTTTTATGAAGGGGTATGGTTAGAATTAGGATTGGGGTTAGAGTTAGGGTGAGGTATAGGGGTTAGGTTTAGGGGTTAGTTTTAGGGTAAAAGGATAGGATTAGGGTTACGGGTTGGGCTTAGGTTTAGGGTTAAAGTTTACTGCTAGGGTTTGGGATAGGGTTCAGGGTTAGCTTTAGGGGTTCTGGTTAGGGTTAGGTGTTAGGTTAGTGTCAGGGTTAGGTCTAGTCGTGAGGGTAAGGTTTAGGGTTAGCTTTAAGAGCTAGGGTTAGGTTTAATGGTTAGGATTAGGATTAGGGTTAAGGGTTAGGGTAAGGCTTAGGGGTTAGGGTGAAGGGTTAGGGTTTTTGTTAGGCATAGCGTTGGGGTTAGAAGTAAGGGTTACTGTCAGTGTTAGGGTTGTAGGTAGGGTTACAGTTAGGGTTAGCGGTTTAGAATTAGGGTTAGGGATTAGGTGTCACAGTGATGACTAGGAGATAGGGTTAGAATTACGGGATGGGGTTGTTCTCAGGAAATGGGTTATGCATTAACGTTAGGATAAGAGGTTAAAGTTAAGCGCACGGCGAGGTTTACGTGTTAAGGGGAGAAATAGGAACAGGGTTGGGTGTTATGTTCAGGGTTAGGGTTATCTGTTAAAGGTAGCTTATGCTTAGCGCACGGGCCCTGTCTGCATTAGGCGGGCTGGGGGAGTTTAGGGGGCTGGGATTGTACCCGGGAACCCACTCTATCATACTCTGGGTATGGGCCCGTGGGTTTCATGCAGGACACAGTGGTAGAGCCTCCTTTCACGCATGGCATGGGAGGATTGCAGGCTTTCTAAACTCTAAGAAAGCAAGAAGTCTGAGAATTAGATTTAGGGTAAGGATTATGGTTAGGGTTAAGGATGAAGTTTAGTGTTAGGGTGAGGGCTTAGGGTTAGGGATTAGGGTTAGGGTTAAAGGTTACTCTTAGATTTAACGGTTACACTTTGGTTTAGGGTTGAGGTTTACGGTTAGGGTTAAGATGAGTGGTTAGGGTTTGGTACAGGGTTAGGGTTAAGTGTTAGGTTTAGGGTTGAAGATTAGGATTAGGGTTAGGATTAAAGGTTAGCGTGAGAGTTAACGCGTAGGGTTAAGGTTTAGAGTTAGGGTTTAGGGTTAGGGTTAGGGTTAGGGTTAGTTTTAGGGTTAGAGTTATGTGCTATGGTTTGTGTTAGAGGTTAGGGTTAGGTTTACTGGTCACGGTTAGGGTTACGTTTAGGGGGTAGCTTAGGGTTAGGGTTAGGGTTAAGGGATAGGATTAGGGATAATTGTTGGCCTTAGGGTTACGGTTTAGTGTTACGGTTAGCATTAAGGATTAGGGTTAGGGTCAGGGTTAAATGCTTGGGGGCGGTAATGGTTAGGGTCAGGGTTAAGGTTCACGGATAGGGTTAGTGTTAAGGGTTACGGGTAGGTTTAGGGTTCAGTGTTAGTGTTAGCATTAGTGCTTAAGGTTAGGAATAGGCGGTAGGTTAGATTTAGGGTTAGATCTAGGCGTTAGGGTAAGGGCTAGCGTTAGGGTTAAGAGATAGGGTTAGGTTTAATGCTTAGGATTAGGGTTAGGGTTTGGGGTTAAAGTAAGTGTTAGGGGTCAGGTTTAAGGTTCAAAGGTTAGGGTTATTTTTAGCTGTAGTGTTAGGGTTAGGGAAAAGGGATCCCATTAGCATTAAGGGTCTTCCTTCCTGTAGGGTTAAGGGTTAGGCTTAGAGTTAAAGGTTAAGGTTAGGGTCAGTGTTAAGATTTAGGGTGAGGGTTAACGGTTAGGGTAAAGGTTAAGCGTTAGGGTTAGGGATTAGTGATTAGGGTTTTTGGTTAGTGTTAGGGTTAGCGTTTAGGAGTTAGTGTTTTATGAAGGGGTACGGTTAGAATTAGGATTGGGGTTAAAGTTAGGGTGAGGTATAGGGGTTAGGTTTAGGGGTTAGTTTTAGGGTAAAAGGATAGGATCAGGGTTACGGATTGGTCTTAGGTTTAGGGTTAAAGTATACTGCTAGGGTTAGGGATAGGGTTCAGGGTTAGCTTTAGGGGTTCTGGTTAGGGTTAGGTGTTAGGTTAGTGTCAGGGTTAGGTCTAGTCGTGAGGGTAAGGTTTAGGGTTAGCTTTAAGAGCTAGGGTTAGGTTTAATGGTTAGGATTAGGATTAGGGTTAAGGGTTAGGTTAAGGCTTAGGGGTTAGGGTGAAGGGTTAGGGTCAAGGGTTAGGGTTTTTGTTAGGCATAGCGTTGAGGTGAGAAGTAAGGGTTACTGTCAGTGTTAGGGTTGTAGGTAGGGTTTCGGTTAGGGTTAGCGGTTTAGAATTAGGGTTAGGGATTAGGTGTCACAGTGATGACTAGGAGATAGGGTTAGAATTATGGGATGGGGTTGTTCTCAGGAAATGGGTTATGCATTAACGTTAGGATAAGAGGTTAAAGTTAGGCGCACGTTGAGGTTTACGTGTTAAGGGGAGAAAGAGGAACAGGGTTCGGTGTTATGTTCAGGGTTAGGGTTATCTGTTAAAGGTATTGTTTATGCTTAGCACACGGGCCCTGTCTGCATTAGTCGGGCGGGGGGAGTTTAGGCGGATGGGATTGTACCCGGGAACCCACTGTATCATACTCTGGGTATGGGCCCGTGGGTTTCATGCAGGACACAGTGGTAGAGCCTCCTTTCACGCATGGCATGGGAGGATTGCAGGCTTTCTAAACTCTAAGAAAGCAAGAAGTCTGAGAATTAGATTTAGGGTGAGGATTCTGGTTAGGGATAAGGATGAAGTTTAGTGTTAGGGTGAGGGCTTAGGGTTAGGGAATAGGGTTAGGATTAAAGGTTACTCTTAGGTTTAACGGTTACACTATGGTTTAGGGTTGAGGTTTACGGTTAGGGTTAAGATGAGGGGTTAGGGTTTGGTACAGGGTTAGGGTTAAGTGTTGGGTTTAGGGTTGAAGATTAGGATTAGGGTTAGGATTAAAGGTTAGTGTGAGAGTTAACGCTTAGGGTTAAGGTTAAGAGTTAGGGTTTAGGGTTAGAGTTAGGGTTAGTTTTAGGGTTACAGTTATGTGCTATGGTTTGTGCTAGAGTTTAGGGTTAGGTTTAATGGTCATGGTTAGGGTTACGTTTAGGGGTTAGCATTAGAGTTAGGGTTAGGGTTAGGGTTAAAGGATAGGATTAGGGAAAAGTGTTGGGCTTAGGGTTAGGGTTTAGTGTTAGTGTTAGCATTAAGGATTAGGGTTACGGTCAGGGTTAAATGTTTGGGTGCGGGTAATGGTTAGGGTCAGGGTTAAGGTTCACGGATAGGGTTAGGGTTAAGGGTTACGTGTAGGTTTAGGGTCCAGGGTTAGAGTTAGCATCAGGGCTTAAGGTTAAGATTAGGCGGTAGGTTAGATTTAGGGTTAGATCTAGGCGTTAGGGTAAGGGCTAGAGTTAGGGTTAAGATATAGGTTTAGGTTTAATGCTTAGGATTAGGGTTAGGGTTTGGGGTTAAAGTAAGTGTTAGGGGTTAGTTTTAAGGATCCAAGGTTAGGGTTATTCTTAGCTGTAGTGTTAGGGTTAGGGATAAGGGATCCCATTAGCATTAAGGGTCTTCCTTACTGTAGGGTTAAGGGTTAGGCTTAGAGTTAAAGGTTAAGGTTAGGGTCAGTGTTAACATTTAGGGTGAGGGTTAACGGTTAGGGTAAAGGTTAAGCGTTAGGGTTAGGGATTAGTGATTAGGGTTTTTGGTAAGTGTTAGGGTTAGCGGTTAGGAGTTAGTGTTTTATGAAGGGGTATGTTTAGAATTAGGATTGGGGTTAGAGTTAGGGTGAGGAATAGGGGTTAGGTTTAGAGGTTACTTTTAGGGTAAAAGGATAGGATTAGGGTTACGGGTTGGGGTTAGGTTTAGGGTTAAAGTTTAC
The DNA here is from genome assembly GCF_041146395.1 of Eulemur rufifrons. Lineage (NCBI taxonomy): Eukaryota > Metazoa > Chordata > Mammalia > Primates > Lemuridae > Eulemur > Eulemur rufifrons. The sequence continues at coordinate 727,657 of NW_027182827.1, read as the reverse complement.
TGCTGGGGTTAGGGATAGGGTTCAGGGTTAGCTTTAGGTGTTCTGGTTAGGGTTATGTGTTAGGTTAGTGTCAGGGTTAGGTCTAGTCGTGAGGGTAAGGTTTAGGGTTAGCTTTAAGAGCTAGGGTTAGGTTGAATGGATAGGATTAGGATTAGGGTTAAGGGTTAGGGTAAGGCTTAGGGGTTAGGGTGAAGGGTTAGGGTCAAGGGTTAGGGTTTTTGTTAGGCATAGCGTTGAGGTGAGAAGTAAGGGTTACTGTCAGTGTTAGGGTTGTAGGTAGGGTTTCGGTTAGGGTTAGCGGTTTAGAATTAGGGTTAGGGATTAGGTGTCACAGTGATGACTAGGAGATAGGGTTAGAATTATGGGATGGGGTTGTTCTCAGGAAATGGGTTATGCATTAACGTTAGGATAAGAGGTTAAAGTTAGGCGCACGTTGAGGATTACGTGTTAAGGGGAGAAAGAGGAACAGGGTTCGGTGTTATGTTCAGGGTTAGGGTTATCTGTTAAAGGTATTGTTTATGCTTAGCACACGGGCCCTGTCTGCATTAGTCGGGCGGGGGGAGTTTAGGCGGATGGGATTGTACGCGGGAACCCACTCTATCATACTCTGGGTATGGGCCCGTGGGTTTCATGCAGGACACAGTGGTAGAGCCTCCTTTCACGCATGGCATGGGAGGATTGCAGGCTTTCTAAACTCTAAGAAAGCAAGAAGTCTGAGAATTAGATTTAGGGTAAGGATTATGGTTAGGGTTAAGGATGAAGTTTAGTGTTAGGGTGAGGGCTTAAGGTTAGGGATTAGGGTTAGGGTTAAAGGTTACTCTTAGATTTAACGGTTACACTTTGGTTTAGGGTTGAGGTTTACGGTTAGGGTTAAGATGAGTGGTTAGGGTTTGGTACAGGGTTAGGGTTAAGTGTTAGGTTTAGGGTTGAAGATTAGGATTAGGGTTAGGATTAAAGGTTAGCGTGAGAGTTAACGCTTAGGGTTAAGGTTTAGAGTTAGGGTTTAGGGTTAGGGTTAGGGTTAGGGTTAGTTTTAGGGTTAGAGTTATGTGCTATGGTTTGTGTTAGAGGTTAGGGTTAGGTTTACTGGTCACGGTTAGGGTTACGTTTAGGGGGTATCTTAGGATTAGGGTTAGGGTTAAGGGATAGGATTAGGGATAAGTGTTGGGCTTAGGGTTACGGTTTAGTGTTACGGTTAGCATTAAGGATTAGGGTTAGGGTCAGGGTTAAATGCTTGGGGGCGGTAATGGTTAGGGTCAGGGTTAAGGTTCACGGATAGGGTTAGTGTTAAGGGTTACGGGTAGGTTTAGGGTTCAGGGTTAGTGTTAGCATTAGTGCTTAAGGTTAGGAATAGGCGGTAGGTTAGATTTAGGGTTAGATCTAGGCGTTAGGGTAAGGGCTAGCGTTAGGGTTAAGAGATAGGGTTAGGCTTAATGCTTAGGATTAGGGTTAGGGTTTGGGGTTAAAGTAAGTGTTTGGGGTCAGGTTTAAGGTTCAAAGGTTAGGGTTATTTTTAGCTGTAGTGTTAGGGTTAGGGATAAGGGATCCCATTAGCATTAAGGGTCTTCCTTACTGTAGGGTTAAGGGTTAGGCTTAGAGTTAAAGGTTAAGGTTAGGGTCAGTGTTAAGATTTAGGGTGAGGGTTAACGGTTAGGGTAACGGTTAAGCGTTAGGGTTAGGGATTAGTGATTAGGGTTTTTGGTTAGTGTTAGGGTTAGCGGTTAGGAGTTAGTGTTTTATGAAGGGGTACGGTTAGAATTACGATTGGGGTTAGTGTTAGGGTGAGGTATAGGGGTTAGGTTTAGGGGTTAGTTTTAGGGTAAAAGGATAGGATTAGGGTTACGGGTTGGGCTTAGGTTTAGGGTTAAAGTTTACTGCTAGGGTTAGGGATAGGGTTCAGGGTTAGCTTTAGGGGTTCTGGTTAGGGTTAGGTGTTAGGTTAGTGTCAGGGTTAGGTCTAGTCGTGAGGGTAAGGTTTAGGGTTAGCTTTAAGAGCTAGGGTTAGGTTTAATGGTTAGGATTAGGATTAGGGTTAAGGGTTAGGGTAAGGCTTAGGGGTTAGGGTGAAGGGTTAGGGTCAAGGGTTAGGGTTTTTGTTAGGCATAGCGTTGGGGTTAGAAGTAAGGGTTACTGTCAGTGTTAGGGTTGTAGGTAGGGTTACGGTTAGGGTTAGCGGTTTAGAATTAGGGTTAGGGATTAGGTGTCACAGTGATGACTAGGAGATAGGGTTAGAGTTATGGGATAGGGGTTGTTCTCAGGAAATGGGTTATGCATTAACGTTAGGATAAGAGGTTAAAGTTAGGCGCACGGTGAGGTTTACGTGTTAAGGGGAGAAATAGGAACAGGGTTGGGTGTTATGTTCAGGGTTAGGGTTATCTGTTAAAGGTATTGTTTATGCTTAGCGCACGGGCCCTGTCTGCATAGGCGGGCAGGAGGAGCTTAGGGGGCTGGGATTGTACCCGGGAACCCACTCTATCATACTCTGGGTATGGGCCCGTGGGTTTCATGCAGGACACATTGCTAGAGCCTCCTTTCACGCATGGCAAGGGAGGATTGCAGGCTTTCTAAACTCTAAGAAAGCAAGAAGTCTGAGAATTAGATTTAGGGTTAGGATTCTGGTTAGGGTTAAGGATGAAGTTTAGTGTTAGGGTGAGGGCTTAGGGTTAGGGATTAGGGTTAGGGTTAAATGTTACTCTTAGGTTTAACGGTTACACTTTGGTTTAGGGTTGAGGTTTACGGTTAGGGTTAAGATGAGGGTTTAGGGTTTGGTACAGGGTTAGGGTTAAGTGTTAGGTTTAGGGTTGAAGATTAGGATTAGGGTTAGGATTAAAGGTTAGCGTGAGAGTTAACGCTTAAGGTTAAGGTTAAGAGTTAGGGTTTAGGGTTAGGGTTAGGGTTAGTTTTAGGGTTAGAGTTATGTGCTATGATTTGTGTTAGAGGTTAGGGTTAGGTTTACTGGTCACGGTTAGGGTTACGTTTAGGGTTTAGCATTAGGGTTAGGGTTAGGGTTAAGGGATAGGATTAGGGTTAAGTGTTGGGCTTAGGGTTAGGGTTTAGTGTTAAGGTTAGCATTAAGGATTAGGGTTAGGGTCAGGGTTAAATGCTTGGGTGCGTGTAATGGTTAGGGTCAGGGTTTAGGTTCACGGATAGGGTTAGTGTTAAGGGTTACGGGTAGGTTTAGGGTTCAGGGTTAGTGTTAGCATTAGGGCTTAAGGTTAGGATTAGGCGGTAGGTTAGATTTAGGGTTAGATCTAGGCGTTAGGGTAAGGGCTAGCGTTAGGGTTATGAGATAGGGTTAGGTTTAATGCTTAGGATTAGGGTTAGGGTTTGGGGTTAAAGTAAGTGTTAGGGGTTAGGTTTAAGGATCCAAGGTTAGGGTTATTTTTAGCTGTAGTGTTAGGGTTAGGGATAAGGGATCCCATTAGCATTAAGGGTCTTCCTTCCTGTAGGGTTAAGGGTTAGGCTTAGAGTTAAAGGTTAAGGTTAGGGTCAGTGTTAAGATTTAGGGTGAGGGTTAACGGTTAGGGTAAAGGTTAAGCGTTAGGGTTAGGGATTAGTGATTAGTGTTTTTGGTTAGTGTTAGGGTTAGCGGTTAGGAGTTAGTGTTTTATGAAGTGGTATGGTTAGAATTAGGATTGGGGTTAGAGTTAGGGTGAGGTATAGGGGTTAGGTTTAGGGGTTAGTTTTAGGGTAAAAGGATAGGATTAGGGTTAAGGGTTGGGCTTAGGTTTAGGGTTAAAGTTTACTGCAAGGGTTAGGGATAGGGTTCAGGGTTAGCTTTAGGGGTTCTGGTTAGGGTTAGGTGTTAGGTTAGTGTCAGGGTTAGGTCTAGTCGTGAGGGTAAGGTTTAGGGTTAGCTTTAAGAGCTAGGGTTAGGTTTAATGGTTAGGATAAGGATTAGGGTTAAGGGTTAGGGTAAGGCTTAGGGGTTAGGGTGAAGGGTTAGGGTTTTTGTTAGGCATAGCGTTGGGGTTAGAAGTAAGGGTTACTGTCAGTGTTAGGGTTGTAGGTAGGGTTACGGTTAGGGTTAGCGGTTTAGAATTAGGGTTAGAGATTAGGTGTCACAGTGATGACTAGGAGATAGGGTTAGAATTGCGGGATGGGGTTGTTCTCAGGAAATGGGTTATGCATTAACGTTAGGATAAGAGGTTAAAGTTAGGCGCACGGCGAGGTTTACGTGTTAAGGGGAGAAATAGGAACAGGGTTGGGTGTTATGTTCAGGGTTAGGGTTATCTGTTAAAGGTAGTTTATGCTTAGCGCACGGGCCCTGTCTGCTTTAGGCGGGCTGGGGGTGTTTAGGGGGCTGGGATTGTACCCGGGAACCCACTCTATCATACTCTGGGTATGGGCCCGTGGGTTTCATGCAGGACACAGTGGTAGAGCCTCCTTTCACGCATGGCATGGGAGGATTGCAGGCTTTCTAAACTCTAAGAAAGCAAGAAGTCTGAGAATTAGATTTAGGGTAAGGATTATGGTTAGGGTTAAGGATGAAGTTTAGTGTTAGGGTGAGGGCTTAGGGTTAGGGATTAGGGTTAGGGTTAAAGGTTACTCTTAGTTTTAACGGTTACACTTTGGTTTAGGGTTCAGGTTTACGGTTAGGGTTAAGATCAGGGGTTAGGGTTTGGTACAGGGTTAGGGTTAAGTGTTAGGTTTAGGGTTGAAGATTAGGATTAGGGTTAAGATTAAAGGTTAGCGTGAGAGTTAACGCTTAGGGTTAAGGTTTAGAGTTAGGGTTTAGGGTTAGGGTTAGGGTTAGGGTTAGTTTTAGGGTTAGAGTTATGTGCTATGGTTTGTGTTAGAGGTTAGGGTTAGGTTTACTGGTCACGGTTAGGGTTACGTTTAGGGGGTAGCTTAGGGTTAGGGTTAGGGTTAAGGGATAGGATTAGGGTTAAGTGTTGGGCTTAGGGTTACGGTTTAGTGTTACGGTTAGCATTAAGGATTAGGGTTAGGGTCAGGGTTAAATGCTTGGGGGCGGTAATGGTTAGGGTCAGGGTTAAGGTTCACGGATAGGGTTAGTGTTAAGGGTTACGGGTAGGTTTAGGGTTCAGGGTTAGTGTTAGCATTAGTGCTTAAGGTTAGGAATAGGCGGTAGGTTAGATTTAGGGTTAGATCTAGGCGTTAGGGTAAGGGCTAGCGTTAGGGTTAAGAGATAGGGTTAGGTTTAATGCTTAGGATTAGGGTTAGGGTTTGGGGTTAAAGTAAGTGTTAGGGGTCAGGTTTAAGGTTCAAAGGTTAGGGTTATTTTTAGCTGTAGTGTTAGGGTTAGGGATAAGGGATCCCATTAGCATTAAGGGTCTTCCTTACTGTAGGGTTAAGGGTTAGGCTTAGAGTTAAAGGTTAAGGTTAGGGTCAGTGTTAAGATTTAGGGTGAGGGTTAACGGTTAGGGTAAAGGTTAAGCGTTAGGGTTAGGGATTAGTGATTAGGGTTTTTGGTTAGTGTTAGGGTTAGCGGTTAGGAGTTAGTGTTTTATGAAGGGGTACGGTTAGAATTACGATTGGGCTTAGTGTTAGGGTGAGGTATAGGGGTTAGGTTTAGGGGTTAGTTTTAGGGTAAAAGGATAGGATTAGGGTTACGGGTTGGGCTTAGGTTTAGGGTTAAAGTTTACTGCTAGGGTTAGGGATAGGGTTCAGGGTTAGCTTTAGGGGTTCTGGTTAGGGTTAGGTGTTAGGTTAGTGTCAGGGTTAGGTCTAGTCGTGAGGGTAAGGTTTAGGGTTAGCTTTAAGAGCTAGGGTTAGGTTTAATGGTTAGGATTAGGATTAGGGTTAAGGGTTAGGGTAAGGCTTAGGGGTTAGGGTGAAGGGTTAGGGTCAAGGGTTAGGGTTTTTGTTAGGCATAGCGTTGGGGTTAGAAGTAAGGGTTACTGTCAGTGTTAGGGTTGTAGGTAGGGTTACGGTTAGGGTTAGCGGTTTAGAATTAGGGTTAGGGATTAGGTGTCACAGTGATGACTAGGAGATAGGGTTAGAGTTATGGGATAGGGGTTGTTCTCAGGAAATGGGTTATGCATTAACGTTAGGATAAGAGGTTAAAGTTAGGCGCACGGTGAGGTTTACGTGTTAAGGGGAGAAATAGGAACAGGGTTGGGTGTTATGTTCAGGGTTAGGGTTATCTGTTAAAGGTATTGTTTATGCTTAGCGCACGGGCCCTGTCTGCATTAGGCGGGCGGGAGGAGCTTAGGGGGCTGGGATTGTACCCGGGAACCCACTCTATCATACTCTGGGTATGGGCCCGTGGGTTTCATGCAGGACACATTGCTAGAGCCTCCTTTCACGCATGGCAAGGGAGGATTGCAGGCTTTCTAAACTCTAAGAAAGCAAGAAGTCTGAGAATTAGATTTAGGGTTAGGATTCTGGTTAGGGTTAAGGATGAAGTTTAGTGTTAGGGTGAGGGCTTAGGGTTAGGGATTAGGGTTAGGGTTAAATGTTACTCTTAGGTTTAACGGTTACACTTTGGTTTAGGGTTGAGGTTTACGGTTAGGGTTAAGATGAGGGGTTAGGGTTTGGTACAGGGTTAGGGTTAAGTGTTAGGTTTAGGGTTGAAGATTAGGATTAGGGTTAGGATTAAAGGTTAGCGTGAGAGTTAACGCTTAAGGTTAAGGTTAAGAGTTAGGGTTTAGGGTTAGGGTTAGGGTTAGTTTTAGGGTTAGAGTTATGTGCTATGATTTGTGTTAGAGGTTAGGGTTAGGTTTACTGGTCACGGTTAGGGTTACGTTTAGGGTTTAGCATTAGGGTTAGGGTTAGGGTTAAGGGATAGGATTAGGGTTAAGTGTTGGGCTTAGGGTTAGGGTTTAGTGTTAAGGTTAGCATTAAGGATTAGGGTTAGGGTCAGGGTTAAATGCTTGGGTGCGTGTAATGGTTAGGGTCAGGGTTTAGGTTCACGGATAGGGTTAGTGTTAAGGGTTACGGGTAGGTTTAGGGTTCAGGGTTAGTGTTAGCATTAGGGCTTAAGGTTAGGATTAGGCGGTAGGTTAGATTTAGGGTTAGATCTAGGCGTTAGGGTAAGGGCTAGCGTTAGGGTTATGAGATAGGGTTAGGTTTAATGCTTAGGATTAGGGTTAGGGTTTGGGGTTAAAGTAAGTGTTAGGGGTTAGGTTTAAGGATCCAAGGTTAGGGTTATTTTTAGCTGTAGTGTTAGGGTTAGGGATAAGGGATCCCATTAGCATTAAGGGTCTTCCTTCCTGTAGGGTTAAGGGTTAGGCTTAGAGTTAAAGGTTAAGGTTAGGGTCAGTGTTAAGATTTAGGGTGAGGGTTAACGGTTAGGGTAAAGGTTAAGCGTTAGGGTTAGGGATTAGTGATTAGTGTTTTTGGTTAGTGTTAGGGTTAGCGGTTAGGAGTTAGTGTTTTATGAAGTGGTATGGTTAGAATTAGGATTGGGGTTAGAGTTAGGGTGAGGTATAGGGGTTAGGTTTAGGGGTTAGTTTTAGGGTAAAAGGATAGGATTAGGGTTAAGGGTTGGGCTTAGGTTTAGGGTTAAAGTTTACTGCAAGGGTTAGGGATAGGGTTCAGGGTTAGCTTTAGGGGTTCTGGTTAGGGTTAGGTGTTAGGTTAGTGTCAGGGTTAGGTCTAGTCGTGAGGGTAAGGTTTAGGGTTAGCTTTAAGAGCTAGGGTTAGGTTTAATGGTTAGGATAAGGATTAGGGTTAAGGGTTAGGGTAAGGCTTAGTGGTTAGGGTGAAGGGTTAGGGTTTTTGTTAGGCATAGCGTTGGGGTTAGAAGTAAGGGTTACTGTCAGTGTTAGGGTTGTAGGTAGGGTTACGGTTAGGGTTAGCGGTTTAGAATTAGGGTTAGGGATTAGGTGTCACAGTGATGACTAGGAGATAGGGTTAGAATTGCGGGATGGGGTTGTTCTCAGGAAATGGGTTATGCATTAACGTTAGGATAAGAGGTTAAAGTTAGGCGCACGGCGAGGTTTACGTGTTAAGGGGAGAAATAGGAACAGGGTTGGGTGTTATGTTCAGGGTTAGGGTTATCTGTTAAAGGTAGTTTATGCTTAGCGCACGGGCCCTGTCTGCTTTAGGCGGGCTGGGGGTGTTTAGGGGGCTGGGATTGTACCCGGGAACCCACTCTATCATACTCTGGGTATGGGCCCGTGGGTTTGATGCAGGACACAGTGGTAGAGCCTCCTTTCACGCATGGCATGGGAGGATTGCAGGCTTTCTAAACTCTAAGAAAGCAAGAAGTCTGAGAATTAGATTTAGGGTAAGGATTATGGTTAGGGTTAAGGATGAAGTTTAGTGTTAGGGTGAGGGCTTAGGGTTAGGGATTAGGGTTAGGGTTAAAGGTTACTCTTAGTTTTAACGGTTACACTTTGGTTTAGGGTTCAGGTTTACGGTTAGGGTTAAGATCAGGGGTTAGGGTTTGGTACAGGGTTAGGGTTAAGTGTTAGGTTTAGGGTTGAAGATTAGGATTAGGGTTAAGATTAAAGGTTAGCGTGAGAGTTAACGCTTAGGGTTAAGGTTTAGAGTTAGGGTTTAGGGTTAGGGTTAGGGTTAGGGTTAGTTTTAGGGTTAGAGTTATGTGCTATGGTTTGTGTTAGAGGTTAGGGTTAGGTTTACTGGTCACGGTTAGGGTTACGTTTAGGGGGTAGCTTAGGGTTAGGGTTAGGGTTAAGGGATAGGATTAGGGTTAAGTGTTGGGCTTAGGGTTACGGTTTAGTGTTACGGTTAGCATTAAGGATTAGGGTTAGGGTCAGGGTTAAATGCTTGGGGGCGGTAATGGTTAGGGTCAGGGTTAAGGTTCACGGATAGGGTTCGTGTTAAGGGTTACGGGTAGGTTTAGGGTTCAGGGTTAGTGTTAGCATTAGGGCTTAAGGTTAGGAATAGGCGGTAGGTTAGATTTAGGGTTAGATCTAGGCGTTAGGGTAAGGGCTAGCGTTAGGGTTAAGAGATAGGGTTAGGTTTAATGCTTAGGATTAGGGTTAGGGTTTGGGGTTAAAGTAAGTGTTAGGGGTCAGGATTAAGGTTCAAAGGTTAGGGTTATTTTTAGCTGTAGTGTTAGGGTTAGGGATAAGGGATCCCATTAGCATTAAGGGTCTTCCTTACTGTAGGGTTAAGGGTTAGGCTTAGAGTTAAAGGTTAAGGTTAGGGTCAGTGTTAAGATTTAGGGTGAGGGTTAACGGTTAGGGTAAAGGTTAAGCATTAGGGTTAGGGATTAGTGATTAGGGTTTTTGGTTAGTGTTAGGGTTAGCGGTTAGGAGTTAGTGTTTTATGAAGGGGTACGGTTAGAATTAGGATTGGGGTTAGTGTTAGGGTGAGGTATAGGGGTTAGGTTTAGGGGTTAGTTTTAGGGTAAAAGGATAGGATTAGGGTTAAGGGTTGGGCTTAGGTTTAGGGTTAAAGTTTACTGCTAGGGTTAGGGATAGGGTTCAGGGTTAGCTTTAGGGGTTCTGGTTAGGGTTAGGTGTTAGGTTAGTGTCAGGGTTAGGTCTAGTCGTGAGGGTAAGGTTTAGGGTTAGCTTTAAGAGCTAGGGTTAGGTTTAATGGTTAGGATTAGGATTAGGGTTAAGGGTTAGGGTAAGGCTTAGGGGTTAGGGTGAAGGGTTAGGGTCAAGGGTTAGGGTTTTTGTTAGGCATAGCGTTGGGGTTAGAAGTAAGGGTTACTGTCAGTGTTAGGGTTGTAGGTAGGGTTACGGTTAGGGTTAGCGGTTTAGAATTAGGGTTAGGGATTAGGTGTCACAGTGATGACTAGGAGATAGGGTTAGAGTTATGGGATAGGGGTTGTTCTCAGGAAATGGGTTATGCATTAACGTTAGGATAAGAGGTTAAAGTTAGGCGCACGGTGAGGTTTACGTGTTAAGGGGAGAAATAGGAACAGGGTTGGGTGTTATGTTCAGGGTTAGGGTTATCTGTTAAAGGTATTGTTTATGCTTAGCGCACGGGCCCTGTCTGCATTAGGCGGGCGGGAGGAGCTTAGGGGGCTGGGATTGTACCCGGGAACCCACTCTATCATACTCTGGGTATGGGCCCGTGGGTTTCATGCAGGACACATTGCTAGAGCCTCCTTTCACGCATGGCAAGGGAGGATTGCAGGCTTTCTAAACTCTAAGAAAGCAAGAAGTCTGAGAATTAGATTTAGGGTTAGGATTCTGGTTAGGGTTAAGGATGAAGTTTAGTGTTAGGGTGAGGGCTTAGGGTTAGGGATTAGGGTTAGGGTTAAATGTTACTCTTAGGTTTAACGGTTACACTTTGGTTTAGGGTAGAGGTTTACGGTTAGGGTTAAGATGAGTGGTTAGGGTTTGGTACAGGGTTAGGGTTAAGTGTTAGGTTTAGGGTTGAAGATTAGGATTAGGGTTAGGATTAAAGGTTAGCGTGAGAGTTCACGCTTAGTGTTAAGGTTAAGAGTTAGGGTTTAGGGTTAGGGATAGGGTTAGTTTTAGGGTTAGAGTTATGTGCTATGATTTGTGTTAGAGGTTAGGGTTAGGTTTACTGGTCACGGTTAGGGTTACGTTTAGGGTTTAGCATTAGGGTTAGGGTTAGGGTTAAGGGATAGGATTAGGGTTAAGTGTTGGGCTTAGGGTTAGGGTTTAGTGTTAAGGTTAGCATTAAGGATTAGGGTTAGGGTCAGGGTTAAATGCTTGGGTGCGTGTAATGGTTAGGGTCAGGGTTTAGGTTCACGGATAGGGTTAGTGTTAAGGGTTACGGGTAGGTTTAGGGTTCAGGGTTAGTGTTAGCATTAGGGCTTAAGGTTAGGATTAGGCGGTAGGTTAGATTTAGGGTTAGATCTAGGCGTTAGGGTAAGGGCTAGCGTTAGGGTTATGAGATAGGGTTAGGTTTAATGCTTAGGATTAGGGTTAGGGTTTGGGGTTAAAGTAAGTGTTAGGGGTTAGGTTTAAGGATCCAAGGTTAGGGTTATTTTTAGCTGTAGTGTTAGGGTTAGGGATAAGGGATCCCATTAGCATTAAGGGTCTTCCTTACTGTAGGGTTAAGGGTTAGGCTTAGAGTTAAAGGTTAAGGTTAGGGTCAGTGTTAAGATTTAGGGTGAGGGTTAACGGTTAGGGTAAAGGTTAAGCGTTAGGATTAGGGATTAGTGATTAGTGTTTTTGGTTAGTGTTAGGGTTAGCGGTTAGGAGTTAGTGTTTTATGAAGGGGTATGGTTAGAATTAGGATTGGGGTTAGAGTTAGGGTGAGGTATAGGGGTTAGGTTTAGGGGTTAGTTTTAGGGTAAAAGGATAGGATTAGGGTTAAGGGTTGGGCTTAGGTTTAGGGTTAAAGTTTACTGCTAGGGTTAGGGATAGGGTTCAGGGTTAGCTTTAGGGGTTCTGGTTAGGGTTAGGTGTTAGGTTAGTGTCAGGGTTAGGTCTAGTCGTGAGGGTAAGGTTTAGGGTTAGCTTTAAGAGCTAGGGTTAGGTTTAATGGTTAGGATAAAGATTAGGGTTAAGGGTTAGGGTAAGGCTTAGGGGTTAGGGTGAAGGGTTAGGGTGTTTGTTAGGCATAGCGTTGGGGTTAGAAGTAAGGGTTACTGTCAGTGTTAGGGTTGTAGGTAGGGTTACGGTTAGGGTTAGCGGTTTAGAATTAGGGTTAGGGATTAGGTGTCACAGTGATGACTAGGAGATCGGGTTAGAATTACGGGATGGGGTTGTTCTCAGGAAATGGGTTATGCATTAACGTTAGGATAAGAGGTTAAAGTTAGGCGCACGGCGAGGTTTACGTGTTAAGGGGAGAAATAGGAACAGGGTTGGGTGTTATGTTCAGGGTTAGGGTTATCTGTTAAAGGTAGTTTATGCTTAGCGCACGGGCCCTGTCTGCATTAGGCGGGCTGGGGGAGTTTAGGGGGCTGGGATTGTACCCGGGAACCCACTCTATCATACTCTGGGTATGGGCCCGTGGGTTTCATACAGGACACAGTGGTAGAGCCTCCTTTCACGCATGGCATGGGAGGATTGCAGGCTTTCTAAACTCTAAGAAAGCAAGAAGTCTGAGAATTAGATTTAGGGTAAGGATTATGGTTAGGGTTAAGGATGAAGTTTAGTGTTAGGGTGAGGGCTTAGGGTTAGGGATTAGGGTTAGGGTTAAAGGTTACTCTTAGATTTAACGGTTACACTTTGGTTTAGTGTTGAGGTTTACGGTTAGGGTTAAGATGAGGGGTTAGGGTTTGGTACAGGGTTAGGGTTAAGTGTTAGGTTTAGGGTTGAAGATTAGGATTAGGGTTAGGATTAAAGGTTAGCGTGAGAGTTAACGCTTAGGTTTAAGGTTTAGAGTTAGGGTTTAGGGTTAGGGTTAGGGTTAGGGTTAGTTTTAGGGTTAGAGTTATGTGCTATGGTTTGTGTTAGAGGTTAGGGTTAGGTTTACTGGTCACGGTTAGGGTTACGTTTAGGGGGTAGCTTAGGGTTAGGGTTAGGGTTAAGGGATAGGATTAGGGATAAGTGTTGGGCTTAGGGTTACGGTTTAGTGTTACGGTTAGCATTAAGGATTAGGGTTAGGGTCATGGTTAAATGCTTGGTGGCGGTAATGGTTAGGGTCAGGGTTAAGGTTCACGGATAGGGTTAGTGTTAAGGGTTACGGGTAGGTTTAGGGTTCAGGGTTAGTGTTAGCATTAGGGCTTAAGGTTAGGAATAGGCGGTAGGTTAGATTTAGGGTTAGATCTAGGCGTTAGGGTAAGGGCTAGCGTTAGGGTTAAGAGATAGGGTTAGGTTTAATGCTTCGGATTAGGGTTAGGGTTTGGGGTTAAAGTAAGTGTTAGGGGTCAGGTTTAAGGTTCAAAGGTTAGGGTTATTTTTAGCTGTAGTGTTAGGGTTAGGGATAAGGGATCCCATTAGCATTAAGGGTCTTCCTTACTGTAGGGTTAAGGGTTAGGCTTAGAGTTAAAGGTTAAGGTTAGGGTCAGTGTTAAGATTTAGGGTGAGGGTTAACGGTTAGGGTAAAGGTTAAGCGTTAGGGTTAGGGATTAGTGATTAGGGTTTTTGGTTAGTGTTAGGGTTAGCGGTTAGGAGTTAGTGTTTTATGAAGGGGTACGGTTAGAATTAGGATTGGGGTTAGTGTTAGGGTGAGGTATAGGGGTTAGGTTTAGGGGTTAGTTTTAGGGTAAAAGGATAGGATTAGGGTTACGGGTTGGTCTTAGGTTTAGGGTTAAAGTTTACTGCTAGGGTTAGGGATAGGGTTCAGTGTTAGCTTTAGGGTTTCTGGTTAGGGTTAGGTGTTAGGTTAGTGTCAGGGTTAGGTCTAGTCGTGAGGGTAAGGTTTAGGGTTAGCTTTAAGAGCTAGGGTTAGGTTTAATGGTTAGGATTAGGATTAGGGTTAAGGGTTAGGGTAAGGCTTAGGGGTTAGGGTGAAGGGTTAGGGTCAAGGGTTAGGGTTTTTGTTAGGCATAGCGTTGGGGTTAGAAGTAAGGGTTACTGTCAGTGTTAGGGTTGTAGGTAGGGTTACGGTTAGGGTTAGCGGTTTAGAATTAGGGTTAGGGATTAGGTGTCACAGTGATGACTAGGAGATAGGGTTAGAGTTATGGGATAGGGGTTGTTCTCAGGAAATGGGTTATGCATTAACGTTAGGATAAGAGGTTAAAGTTAGGCGCACGGTGAGGTTTACGTGTTAAGGGGAGAAATAGGAACAGGGTTGGGTGTTATGTTCAGGGTTAGGGTTATCTGTTAAAGGTATTGTTTATGCTTAGCGCACGGGCCCTGTCTGCATTAGGCGGGCGGGTGGAGCTTAGGGGGCTGGGATTGTACCCGGGAACCCACTCTATCATACTCTGGGTATGGGCCCGTGGGTTTCATGCAGGACACATTGCTAGAGCCTCCTTTCACGCATGGCAAGGGAGGATTGCAGGCTTTCTAAACTCTAAGAAAGCAAGAAGTCTGAGAATTAGATTTAGGGTTAGGATTCTGGTTAGGGTTAAGGATGAAGTTTAGTGTTAGGGTGAGGGCTTAGGGTTAGGGATTAGGGTTAGGGTTAAATGTTACTCTTAGGTTTAACGGTTACACTTTGGTTTAGGGTTGAGGTTTATGGTTAGGGTTAAGATGAGTGGTTAGGGTTTGGTACAGGGTTAGGGTTAAGTGTTAGGTTTAGGGTTGAAGATTAGGATTAGGGTTAGGATTAAAGGTTAGCGTGAGAGTTAACGCTTAGGGTTAAGGTTAAGAGTTAGGGTTTAGGGTTAGGGTTAGGGTTAGTTTTAGGGTTAGAGTTATGTGCTATGATTTGTGTTAGAGGTTAGGGTTAGGTTTACTGGTCACGGTTAGGGTTACGTTTAGGGTTTAGCATTAGGGTTAGGGTTAGGGTTAAGGGATAGGATTAGGGTTAAGTGTTGGGCTTAGGGTTAGGGTTTAGTGTTAAGGTTAGCATTAAGGATTAGGGTTAGGGTCAGGGTTAAATGCTTGGGTGCGGGTAATGGTTAGGGTCAGGGTTTAGGTTCACGGATAGGGTTAGTGTTAAGGGTTACGGGTAGGTTTAGGGTTCAGGGTTAGTGTTAGCATTAGGGCTTAAGGTTAGGATTAGGCGGTAGGTTAGATTTAGGGTTAGATCTAGGCGTTAGGGTAAGGGCTAGCGTTAGGGTTAAGAGATAGGGTTAGGTTTAATGCTTAGGATTAGGGTTAGGGTTTGGGGTTAAAGTAAGTGTTAGGGGTTAGGTTTAAGGATCCAAGGTTAGGGTTATTTTTAGCTGTAGTGTTAGGGTTAGGGATAAGGGATCCCATTAGCATTAAGGGTCTTCCTTCCTGTAGGGTTAAGGGTTAGGCTTAGAGTTAAAGGTTAAGGTTAGGGTCAGTGTTAAGATTTAGGGTGAGGGTTAACGGTTAGGGTAAAGGTTAAGCGTTAGGGTTAGGGATTAGTGATTAGGGTTTTTGGTTAGTGTTAGGGTTAGCGGTTAGGAGTTAGTGTTTTATGAAGTGGTATGGTTAGAATTAGGATTGGGGTTAGAGTTAGGGTGAGGTATAGGGGTTAGGTTTAGGGGTTAGTTTTAGGGTAAAAGGATAGGATTAGGGTTAAGGGTTGGGCTTAGGTTTAGGGTTAAAGTTTACTGCAAGGGTTAGGGATAGGGTTCAGGGTTAGCTTTAGGGGTTCTGGTTAGGGTTAGGTGTTAGGTTAGTGTCAGGGTTAGGTCTAGTCGTGAGGGTAAGGTTTAGGGTTAGCTTTAAGAGCTAGGGTTAGATTTAATGGTTAGGATAAGGATTAGGTTTAAGGGTTAGGGTAAGGCTTAGGGGTTCGGGTGAAGGGTTAGGGTTTTTGTTAGGCATAGCGTTGGGGTTAGAAGTAAGGGTTACTGTCAGTGTTAGGGTTGTAGGTAGGGTTACGGTTAGGGTTAGCGGTTTAGAATTAGGGTTAGGGATTAGGTGTCACAGTGATGACTAGGAGATAGGGTTAGAATTACGGGATGGGGTTGTTCTCAGGAAATGGGTTATGCATTAACGTTAGGATAAGAGGTTAAAGTTAGGCGCACGGCGAGGTTTACGTGTTAAGGGGAGAAATAGGAACAGGGTTGGGTGTTATGTTCAGGGTTAGGGTTATCTGTTAAAGGTAGTTTATGCTTAGCGCACGGGCCCTGTCTCCTTTAGGCGGGCTGGGGGAGTTTAGGGGGCTGGGATTGTACCCGGGAACCCACTCTATCATACTCTGGGTATGGGCCCGTGGGTTTCATGCAGGACACAGTGGTAGAGCCTCCTTTCACGCATGGCATGGGAGGATTGCAGGCTTTCTAAACTCTAAGAAAGCAAGAAGTCTGAGAATTAGATTTAGGGTAAGGATTATGGTTAGGGTTAAGGATGAAGTTTAGTGTTAGGGTGAGGGCTTAGGGTTAGGGATTAGGGTTAGGGTTAAAGGTTACTCTTAGATTTAACGGTTACACTTTGGTTTAGGGTTGAGGTTTACGGTTAGGGTTAAGATGAGTGGTTAGGGTTTGGTACAGGGTTAGGGTTAAGTGTTAGGTTTAGGGTTGAAGATTAGGATTAGGGTTAGGATTAAAGGTTAGCGTGAGAGTTAACGCTTAGGGTTAAGGTTTAGAGTTAGGGTTTAGGGTTAGGGTTAGGGTTAGGGTTAGTTTTAGGGTTAGAGTTATGTGCTATGGTTTGTGTTAGAGGTTAGGGTTAGGTTTACTGGTCACGGTTAGGGTTACGTTTAGGGGGTAGCTTAGGGTTAGGGTTAGGGTTAAGGGATAGGATTAGGGATAAGTGTTGGGCTTAGGGTTACGGTTTAGTGTTACGGTTAGCATTAAGGATTAGGGTTAGGGTCAGGGTTAAATGCTTGGTGGCGGTAATGGTTAGGGTCAGGGTTAAGGTTCACGGATAGGGTTAGTGTTAAGGGTTACGGGTAGGTTTAGGGTTCAGCGTTAGTGTTAGCATTAGGGCTTAAGGTTAGGAATAGGCGGTAGGTTAGATTTAGGGTTAGATCTAGGCGTTAGGGTAAGGGCTAGCGTTAGGGTTAAGAGATAGGGTTAGGTTTAATGCTTAGGATTAGGGTTAGGGTTTGGGGTTAAAGTAAGTGTTAGGGGTCAGGTTTAAGGTTCAAAGGTTAGGGTTATTTTTAGCTGTAGTGTTAGGGTTAGGGATAAGGGATCCCATTAGCATTAAGGGTCTTCCTTCCTGTAGGGTTAAGGGTTAGGCTTAGAGTTAAAGGTTAAGGTTAGGGTCAGTGTTAAGATTTAGGGTGAGGGTTAACGGTTAGGGTAAAGGTTAAGCGTTAGGGTTAGGGATTAGTGATTAGGGTTTTTGGTTAGTGTTAGGGTTAGCGGTTAGGAGTTAGTGTTTTATGAAGGGGTACGGTTAGAATTAGGATTGGGGTTAGTGTTAGGGTGAGGTATAGGGGTTAGGTTTAGGGGTTAGTTTTAGGGTAAAAGGATAGGATTAGGGTTACGGGTTGGGCTTAGGTTTAGGGTTAAAGTTTACTGCTAGGGTTAGGGATAGGGTTCAGGATTAGCTTTAGGGGTTCTGGATAGGGTTAGGTGTTAGGTTAGTGTCAGGGTTAGGTCTAGTCGTGAGGGTAAGGTTTAGGGTTAGCTTTAAGAGCTAGGGTTAAGTTTAATGGTTAGGATTAGGATTAGGGTTAAGGGTTAGGGTAACGCTTAGGGGTTAGGGTGAAGGGTTAGGGTCAAGGGTTAGGGTTTTTGTTAGGCATAGCGTTGGGGTTAGAAGTAAGGTTTACTGTCAGTGTTAGGGTTGTAGGTAGGGTTACGGTTAGGGTTAGCGGTTTAGAATTAGGGTTAGGGATTAGGTGTCACAGTGATGACTAGGAGATAGGGTTAGAGTTATGGGATAGGGGTTGTTCTCAGGAAATGGGTTATGCATTAACGTTAGGATAAGAGGTTAAAGTTAGGCGCACGGTGAGGTTTACGTGTTAAGGGGAGAAATAGGAACAGGGTTGGGTGTTATGTTCAGGGTTAGGGTTATCTGTTAAAGGTATTGTTTATGCTTAGCGCACGGGCCCTGTCTGCATTAGGCGGGCGGGAGGAGCTTAGGGGGCTGGGATTGTACCCGGGAACCCACTCTATCATACTCTGGGTATGGGCCCGTGGGTTTCATGCAGGACACATTGCTAGAGCCTCCTTTCACGCATGGCAAGGGAGGATTGCAGGCTTTCTAAACTCTAAGAAAGCAAGAAGTCTGAGAATTAGATTTAGGGTTAGGATTCTGGTTAGGGTTAAGGATGAAGTTTAGTGTTAGGGTGAGGGCTTAGGGTTAGGGATTAGGGTTAGGGTTAAATGTTACTCTTAGGTTTAACGGTTACACTTTGGTTTAGGGTTGAGGTTTACGGTTAGGGTTAAGATGAGTGGTTAGGGTTTGGTACAGGGTTAGGGTTAAGTGTTAGGTTTAGGGTTGAAGATTAGGATTAGGGTTAGGATTAAAGGTTAGCGTGAGAGTTAACGCTTAGGGTTAAGGTTAAGAGTTAGGGTTTAGGGTTAGGGTTAGGGTTAGTTTTAGGGTTAGAGTTATGTGCTATGATTTGTGTTAGAGGTTAGGGTTAGGTTTACTGGTCACGGTTAGGGTTACGTTTAGGGTTTAGCATTAGGGTTAGGGTTAGGGTTAAGGGATAGGATTAGGGTTAAGTGTTGGGCTTAGGGTTAGGTTTTAGTGTTAAGGTTAGCATTAAGGATTAGGGTTAGGGTCAGGGTTAAATGCTTGGGTGCGGGTAATGGTTAGGGTCAGGGTTTAGGTTCACGGATAGGGTTAGTGTTAAGGGTTACGGGTAGGTTTAGGGTTCAGGGTTAGTGTTAGCATTAGGGCTTAAGGTTAGGATTAGGCGGTAGTTTAGATTTAGGGTTAGATCTAGGCGTTAGGGTAAGGGCTAGCGTTAGGGTTATGAGATAGGGTTAGGTTTAATGCTTAGGATTAGGGTTAGGGTTTGGGGTTAAAGTAAGTGTTAGGGGTTAGGTTTAAGGATCCAAGGTTAGGGTTATTTTTAGCTGTAGTGTTAGGGTTAGGGATAAGGGATCCCATTAGCATTAAGGGTCTTCCTTCCTGTAGGGTTAAGGGTTAGGCTTAGAGTTAAAGGTTAAGGTTAGGGTCAGTGTTAAGATTTAGGGTGAGGGTTAACGGTTAGGGTAAAGGTTAAGCGTTAGGGTTAGGGATTAGTGATTAGTGTTTTTGGTTAGTGTTAGGGTTAGCGGTTAGGAGTTAGTGTTTTATGAAGTGGTACGGTTAGAATTAGGATTGGGGTTAGAGTTAGGGTGAGGTATAGGGGTTAGGTTTAGGGGTTAGTTTTAGGGTAAAAGGATAGGATTAGGGTTAAGGGTTGGGCTTAGGTTTAGGGTTAAAGTTTACTGCAAGGGTTAGGGATAGGGTTCAGGGTTAGCTTTAGGGGTTCTGGTTAGGGTTAGGTGTTAGGTTAGTGTCAGGGTTAGGTCTAGTCGTGAGGGTAAGGTTTAGGGTTAGCTTTAAGAGCTAGGGTTAGGTTTAATGGTTAGGATAAGGATTAGGGTTAAGGGTTAGGGTAAGGCTTAGGGGTTCGGGTGAAGGTTTAGGGTTTTTGTTAGGCATAGCGTTGGGGTTAGAAGTAAGGGTTACTGTCAGTGTTAGGGTTGTAGGTAGGGTTACGGTTAGGGTTAGCGGTTTAGAATTAGGGTTAGGGATTAGGTGTCACAGTGATGACTAGGAGATAGGGTTAGAATTACGGGATGGGGTTGTTCTCAGGAAATGGGTTATGCATTAACGTTAGGATAAGAGGTTAAAGTTAGGCGCACGGCGAGGTTTACGTGTTAAGGGGAGAAATAGGAACAGGGTTGGGTGTTATGTTCAGGGTTAGGGTTATCTGTTAAAGGTAGTTTATGCTTAGCGCACGGGCCCTGTCTGCATTAGGCGGGCTGGGGGAGTTTAGGGGGCTGGGATTGTACCTGGGAACCCACTCTATCATACTCTGGGTATGGGCCCGTGGGTTTCATGCAGGACACAGTGGTAGAGCCTCCTTTCACGCATGGCATGGGAGGATTGCAGGCTTTCTAAACTCTAAGAAAGCAAGAAGTCTGAGAATTAGATTTAGGGTAAGGATTATGGTTAGGGTTAAGGATGAAGTTTAGTGTTAGGGTGAGGGCTTAGGGTTAGGGATTAGGGTTAGGGTTAAAGGTTACTCTTAGATTTAACGGTTACACTTTGGTTTAGGGTTGAGGTTTACGGTTAGGGTTAAGATGAGTGGTTAGGGTTTGGTACAGGGTTAGGGTTAAGTGTTAGGTTTAGGGTTGAAGATTAGGATTAGGGTTAGGATTAAAGGTTAGCGTGAGAGTTAACGCTTAGGGTTAAGGTTTAGAGTTAGGGTTTAGGGTTAGGGTTAGGGTTAGGGTTAGTTTTAGGGTTAGAGTTATGTGCTATGGTTTGTGTTAGAGGTTAGGGTTAGGTTTACTGGTCACGGTTAGGGTTACGTTTAGGGGGTAGCTTAGGGTTAGGGTTAGGGTTAAGGGATAGGATTAGGGATAAGTGT
Organism: Eulemur rufifrons; assembly: GCF_041146395.1. Classification (NCBI taxonomy): domain Eukaryota; kingdom Metazoa; phylum Chordata; class Mammalia; order Primates; family Lemuridae; genus Eulemur; species Eulemur rufifrons. The sequence continues at coordinate 707,833 of NW_027182827.1, read as the reverse complement.
TGGGCTTAGGGTTACGGTTTAGTGTTACGGTTAGCATTAAGGATTAGGGTTAGGGTCAGGGTTAAATGCTTGGTGGCGGTAATGGTTAGGGTCAGGGTTAAGGTTCACGGATAGGGTTAGTGTTAAGGGTTACGGGTAGGTTTAGGGTTCAGGGTTAGTGTTAGCATTAGTGCTTAAGGTTAGGAATAGGCGGTAGGTTAGATTTAGGGTTAGATCTAGGCGTTAGGGTAAGGGCTAGCGTTAGGGTTAAGAGATAGGGTTAGGTTTAATGCTTAGGATTAGGGTTAGGGTTTGGGGTTAAAGTAAGTGTTAGGGGTCAGGTTTAAGGTTCAAAGGTTAGGGTTATTTTTAGCTGTAGTGTTAGGGTTAGGGATAAGGGATCCCATTAGCATTAAGGGTCTTCCTTACTGTAGGGTTAAGGGATAGGCTTAGAGTTAAAGGTTAAGGTTAGGGTCAGTGTTAAGATTTAGGGTGAGGGTTAACGGTTAGGGTAAATGTTAAGCGTTAGGGTTAGGGATTAGTGATTAGGGTTTTTGGTTAGTGTTAGGGTTAGCGGTTAGGAGTTAGTGTTTTATGAAGGGGTACGGTTAGAATTAGGATTGGGGTTAGTGTTAGGGTGAGGTATAGGGGTTAGGTTTAGGGGTTAGTTTTAGGGTAAAAGGATAGGATTAGGGTTACGGGCTGGGCTTAGGTTTAGGGTTAAAGTTTACTGCTAGGGTTAGGGATAGGGTTCAGGGTTAGCTTTAGGGGTTCTGGTTAGGGTTAGGTGTTAGGTTAGTGTCAGGGTTAGGTCTAGTCGTGAGGGTAAGGTTTAGGGTTAGCTTTAAGAGCTAGGGTTAGGTTTAATGGTTAGGATTAGGATTAGGGTTAAGGGTTAGGGTAAGGCTTAGGGGTTAGGGTGAAGGGTTAGGGTCAAGGGTTAGGGTTTTTGTTAGGCATAGCGTTGGGGTTAGAAGTAAGGGTTACTGTCAGTGTTAGGGTTGTAGGTAGGGTTACGGTTAGGGTTAGCGGTTTAGAATTAGGGTTAGGGATTAGGTGTCACAGTGATGACTAGGAGATAGGGTTAGAGTTATGGGATAGGGGTTGTTCTCAGGAAATGGGTTATGCATTAACGTTAGGATAAGAGGTTAAAGTTAGGCGCACGGTGAGGTTTACGTGTTAAGGGGAGAAATAGGAACAGGGTTGGGTGTTATGTTCAGGGTTAGGGTTATCTGTTAAAGGTATTGTTTATGCTTAGCGCACGGGCCCTGTCTGCATTAGGCGGGCGGGAGGAGCTTAGGGGGCTGGGATTGTACCCGGGAACCCACTCTATCATACTCTGGGTATGGGCCCGTGGGTTTCATGCAGGACACATTGCTAGAGCCTCCTTTCACGCATGGCAAGGGAGGATTGCAGGCTTTCTAAACTCTAAGAAAGCAAGAAGTCTGAGAATTAGATTTAGGGTTAGGATTCTGGTTAGGGTTAAGGATGAAGTTTAGTGTTAGGGTGAGGGCTTAGGGTTAGGGATTAGGGTTAGGGTTAAATGTTACTCTTAGGTTTAACGGTTACACTTTGGTTTAGGGTTGAGGTTTACGGTTAGGGTTAAGATGAGTGGTTAGGGTTTGGTACAGGGTTAGGGTTAAGTGTTAGGTTTAGGGTTGAAGATTAGGATTAGGGTTAGGATTAAAGGTTAGCGTGAGAGTTAACGCTTAGGGTTAAGGTTAAGAGTTAGGGTTTAGGGTTAGGGTTAGGGTTAGTTTTAGGGTTAGAGTTATGTGCTATGATTTGTGTTAGAGGATAGGGTTAGGTTTACTGGTCACGGTTAGGGTTACGTTTAGGGTTTAGCATTAGGGTTAGGGTTAGGGTTAAGGGATAGGATTAGGGTTAAGTGTTGGGCTTAGGGTTAGGGTTTAGTGTTAAGGTTAGCATTAAGGATTAGGGTTAGGGTCAGGGTTAAATGCTTGGGTGCGGGTAATGGTTAGGGTCAGGGTTTAGGTTCACGGATAGGGTTAGTGTTAAGGGTTACGGGTAGGTTTAGGGTTCAGGGTTAGTGTTAGCATTAGGGCTTAAGGTTAGGATTAGGCGGTAGGTTAGATTTAGGGTTAGATCTAGGCGTTAGGGTAAGGGCTAGCGTTAGGGTTATGAGATAGGGTTAGGTTTAATGCTTAGGATTAGGGTTAGGGTTTGGGGTTAAAGTAAGTGTTAGGGGTTAGGTTTAAGGATCCAAGGTTAGGGTTATTTTTAGCTGTAGTGTTAGGGTTAGGGATAAGAGATCCCATTAGCATTAAGGGTCTTCCTTCCTGTAGGGTTAAGGGTTAGGCTTAGAGTTAAAGGTTAAGGTTAGGGTCAGTGTTAAGATTTAGGGTGAGGGTTAACGGTTAGGTTAAAGGTTAAGCGTTAGGGTTAGGGATTAGTGATTAGGGTTTTTGGTTAGTGTTAGGGTTAGGGGTTAGGAGTTAGTGTTTTATGAAGGGGTACGGTTAGAATTAGGATTGGGGTTAGTGTTAGGGTGAGGTATAGGGTTTAGGTTTAGGGGTTAGTTTTAGGGTAAAAGGATAGGATTAGGGTTAAGGGTTGGGCTTAGGTTTAGGGTTAAAGTTTACTGCAAGGGTTAGGGATAGGGATCAGGGTTAGCTTTAGGGGTTCTGGTTAGGGTTAGGTGTTAGGTTAGTGTCAGGGTTAGGTCTAGTCGTGAGGGTAAGGTTTAGGGTTAGCTTTAAGAGCTAGGGTTAGGTTTAATGGTTAGGATAAGGATTAGGGTTAAGGGTTAGGGTAAGGCTTAGGGGTTAGGGTGAAGGTTTAGGGTTTTTGTTAGGCATAGCGTTGGGGTTAGAAGTAAGGTTTACTGTCAGTGTTAGGGTTGTAGGTAGGGTTACGGTTAGGGTTAGCGGTTTAGAATTAGGGTTAGGGATTAGGTGTCACAGTGATGACTAGGAGATAGGGTTAGAATTACGGGATGGGGTTGTTCTCAGGAAATGGGTTATGCATTAACGTTAGGATAAGAGGTTAAAGTTAGGCGCACGGCGAGGTTTACGTGTTAAGGGGAGAAATAGAAACAGGGTTGGGTGTTATGTTCAGGGTTAGGGTTATCTGTTAAAGGTAGTTTATGCTTAGCGCACGGGCCCTGTCTGCATTAGGCGGGCTGGGGGAGTTTAGGGGGCTGGGATTGTACCCGGGAACCCACTCTATCATACTCTGGGTATGGGCCCGTGGGTTTCATGCAGGACACAGTGGTAGAGCCTCCTTTCACGCATGGCATGGGAGGATTGCAGGCTTTCTAAACTCTAAGAAAGCAAGAAGTCTGAGAATTAGATTTAGGGTAAGGATTATGGTTAGGGTTAAGGATGAAGTTTAGTGTTAGGGTGAGGGCTTAGGGTTAGGGATTAGGGTTAGGGTTAAAGGTTACTCTTAGATTTAACGGTTACACTTTGGTTTAGGGTTGAGGTTTACGGTTAGGGTTAAGATGAGTGGTTAGGGTTTGGTACAGGGTTAGGGTTAAGTGTTAGGTTTAGGGTTGAAGATTAGGATTAGGGTTAGGATTAAAGGTTAGCGTGAGAGTTAACGCTTAGGGTTAAGGTTTAGAGTTAGGGTTTAGGGTTAGGGTTAGGGTTAGGGTTAGTTTTAGGGTTAGAGTTATGTGCTATGGTTTGTGTTAGAGGTTAGGGTTAGGTTTACTGGTCACGGTTAGGGTTACGTTTAGGGGGTAGCTTAGGGTTAGGGTTAGGGTTAAGGGATAGGATTAGGGTTAAGTGTTGGGCTTAGGGTTACGGTTTAGTGTTACGGTTAGCATTAAGGATTAGGGTTAGGGTCAGGGTTAAATGCTTGGGGGCGGTAATGGTTAGGGTCAGGGTTAAGGTTCACGGATAGGGTTAGTGTTAAGGGTTACGGGTAGGTTTAGGGTTCAGGGTTAGTGTTAGCATTAGTGCTTAAGGTTAGGAATAGGCGGTAGGTTAGATTTAGGGTTAGATCTAGGCGTTAGGGTAAGGGCTAGCGTTAGGGTTAAGAGATAGGGTTAGGTTTAATGCTTAGGATTAGGGTTAGGGTTTGGGGTTAAAGTAAGTGTTAGGGGTCAGGTTTAAGGTTCAAAGGTTAGGGTTATTTTTAGCTGTAGTGTTAGGGTTAGGGATAAGGGATCCCATTAGCATTAAGGGTCTTCCTTCCTGTAGGGTTAAGGGTTAGGCTTAGAGTTAAAGGTTAAGGTTAGGGTCAGTGTTAAGATTTAGGGTGAGGGTTAACGGTTAGGGTAAAGGTTAAGCGTTAGGGTTAGGGATTAGTGATTAGGGTTTTTGGTTAGTGTTAGGGTTAGCGGTTAGGAGTTAGTGTTTTATGAAGGGGTACGGTTAGAAACAGGATTGGGGTTAGTGTTAGGGTGAGGTATAGGGGTTAGGTTTAGGGGTTAGTTTTAGGGTAAAAGGATAGGATTAGGGTTACGGGTTGGGCTTAGGTTTAGGGTTAAAGTTTACTGCTAGGGTTAGGGATAGGGTTCAGGGTTAGCTTTAGGGGTTCTGGTTAGGGTTAGGTGTTAGGTTAGTGTCAGGGTTAGGTCTAGTCGTGAGGGTAAGATTTAGGGTTAGCTTTAAGAGCTAGGGTTAGGTTTAATGGTTAGGATTAGGATTAGGGTTAAGGGTTAGGGTAAGGCTTAGGGGTTAGGGTGAAGGGTTAGGGTCAAGGGTTAGGGTTTTTGTTAGGCATAGCGTTGGGGTTAGATGTAAGGGTTACTGTCAGTGTTAGGGTTGTAGGTAGGGTTACGGTTAGGGTTAGCGGTTTAGAATTAGGGTTAGGGATTAGGTGTCACAGTGATGACTAGGAGATAGGGTTACAGTTATGGGATAGGGGTTGTTCTCAGGAAATGGGTTATGCATTAACGTTAGGATAAGAGGTTAAAGTTAGGCGCACGGTGAGGTTTACGTGTTAAGGGGAGAAATAGGAACAGGGTTGGGTGTTATGTTCAGGGTTAGGGTTATCTGTTAAAGGTATTGTTTATGCTTAGCGCACGGGCCCTGTCTGCATTAGGCGGGCGGGAGGAGCTTAGGGGGCTGGGATTGTACCCGGGAACCCACTCTATCATACTCTGGGTATGGGCCCGTGGGTTTCATGCAGGACACATTGCTAGAGCCTCCTTTCACGCATGGCAAGGGAGGATTGCAGGCTTTCTAAACTCTAAGAAAGCAAGAAGTCTGAGAATTAGATTTAGGGTTAGGATTCTGGTTAGGGTTAAGGATGAAGTTTAGTGTTAGGGTGAGGGCTTAGGGTTAGGGATTAGGGTTAGGGTTAAATGTTACTCTTAGGTTTAACGGTTACACTTTGGTTTAGGGTAGAGGTTTACGGTTAGGGTTAAGATGAGTGGTTAGGGTTTGGTACAGGGTTAGGGTTAAGTGTTAGGTTTAGGGTTGAAGATTAGGATTAGGGTTAGGATTAAAGGTTAGCGTGAGAGTTCACGCTTAGTGTTAAGGTTAAGAGTTAGGGTTTAGGGTTAGGGATAGGGTTAGTTTTAGGGTTAGAGTTATGTGCTATGATTTGTGTTAGAGGTTAGGGTTAGGTTTACTGGTCACGGTTAGGGTTACGTTTAGGGTTTAGCATTAGGGTTAGGGTTAGGGTTAAGGGATAGGATTAGGGTTAAGTGTTGGGCTTAGGGTTAGGGTTTAGTGTTAAGGTTAGCATTAAGGATTAGGGTTAGGGTCAGGGTTAAATGCTTGGGTGCGGGTAATGGTTAGGGTCAGGGTTTAGGTTCACGGATAGGGTTAGTGTTAAGGGTTACGGGTAGGTTTAGGGTTCAGGGTTAGTGTTAGCATTAGGGCTTAAGGTTAGGATTAGGCGGTAGGTTAGATTTAGGGTTAGATCTAGGCGTTAGGGTAAGGGCTAGCGTTAGGGTTATGAGATAGGGTTAGGTTTAATGCTTAGGATTAGGGTTAGGGTTTGGGGTTAAAGTAAGTGTTAGGGGTTAGGTTTAAGGATCCAAGGTTAGGGTTATTTTTAGCTGTAGTGTTAGGGTTAGGGATAAGGGATCCCATTAGCATTAAGGGTCTTCCTTACTGTAGGGTTAAGGGTTAGGCTTAGAGTTAAAGGTTAAGGTTAGGGTCAGTGTTAAGATTTAGGGTGAGGGTTAACGGTTAGGGTAAAGGTTAAGCATTAGGGTTAGGGATTAGTGATTAGGGTTTTTGGTTAGTGTTAGGGTTAGCGGTTAGGAGTTAGTGTTTTATGAAGGGGTATGGTTAGAATTAGGATTGGGGTTAGAGTTAGGGTGAGGTATAGGGGTTAGGTTTAGGGGTTAGTTTTAGGGTAAAAGGATAGGATTAGGGTTAAGGGTTGGGCTTAGGTTTAGGGTTAAAGTTTACTGCTAGGGTTAGGGATAGGGTTCAGGGTTAGCTTTAGGGGTTCTGGTTAGGGTTAGGTGTTAGGTTAGTGTCAGGGTTAGGTCTAGTCGTGAGGGTAAGGTTTAGGGTTAGCTTTAAGAGCTAGGGTTAGGTTTAATGGTTAGGATAAAGATTAGGGTTAAGGGTTAGGGTAAGGCTTAGGGGTTAGGGTGAAGGGTTAGGGTGTTTGTTAGGCATAGCGTTGGGGTTAGAAGTAAGGGTTACTGTCAGTGTTAGGGTTGTAGGTAGGGTTACGGTTAGGGTTAGCGGTTTAGAATTAGGGTTAGGGATTAGGTGTCACAGTGATGACTAGGAGATCGGGTTAGAATTACGGGATGGGGTTGTTCTCAGGAAATGGGTTATGCATTAACGTTAGGATAAGAGGTTAAAGTTAGGCGCACGGCGAGGTTTACGTGTTAAGGGGAGAAATAGGAACAGGGTTGGGTGTTATGTTCAGGGTTAGGGTTATCTGTTAAAGGTAGTTTATGCTTAGCGCACGGGCCCTGTCTGCATTAGGCAGGCTAGGGGAGTTTAGGGGGCTGGGATTGTACCCGGGAACCCACTCTATCATACTCTGGGTATGGGCCCGTGGGTTTCATACAGGACACAGTGGTAGAGCCTCCTTTCACGCATGGCATGGGAGGATTGCAGGCTTTCTAAACTCTAAGAAAGCAAGAAGTCTGAGAATTAGATTTAGGGTAAGGATTATGGTTAGGGTTAAGGATGAAGTTTAGTGTTAGGGTGAGGGCTTAGGGTTAGGGATTAGGGTTAGGGTTAAAGGTTACTCTTAGATTTAACGGTTACACTTTGGTTTAGGGTTGAGGTTTACGGTTAGGGTTAAGATGAGGGGTTAGGGTTTGGTACAGGGTTAGGGTTAAGTGTTAGGTTTAGGGTTGAAGATTAGGATTAGGGTTAGGATTAAAGGTTAGCGTGAGAGTTAACGCTTAGGTTTAAGGTTTAGAGTTAGGGTTTAGTGTTAGGGTTAGGGTTAGGGTTAGTTTTAGGGTTAGAGTTATGTGCTATGGTTTGTGTTAGAGGTTAGGGTTAGGTTTACTGGTCACGGTTAGGGTTACGTTTAGGGGGTAGCTTAGGGTTAGGGTTAGGGTTAAGGGATAGGATTAGGGATAAGTGTTGGGCTTAGGGTTACGGTTTAGTGTTACGGTTAGCATTAAGGATTAGGGTTAGGGTCATGGTTAAATGCTTGGTGGCGGTAATGGTTAGGGTCAGGGTTAAGGTTCACGGATAGGGTTAGTGTTAAGGGTTACGGGTAGGTTTAGGGTTCAGGGTTAGTGTTAGCATTAGGGCTTAAGGTTAGGAATAGGCGGTAGGTTAGATTTAGGGTTAGATCTAGGCGTTAGGGTAAGGGCTAGAGTTAGGGTTAAGAGATAGGGTTAGGTTTAATGCTTAGGATTAGGGTTAGGGTTTGGGGTTAAAGTAAGTGTTAGGGGTCAGGTTTAAGGTTCAAAGGTTAGGGTTATTTTTAGCTGTAGTGTTAGGGTTAGGGATAAGGGATCCCATTAGCATTAAGGGTCTTCCTTACTGTAGGGTTAAGGGTTAGGCTTAGAGTTAAAGTTTAAGGTTACGGTCAGTGTTAAGATTTAGGGTGAGGGTTAAAGGTTAGGGTAAAAGTTAAGCGTTAGGGTTAGGGATTAGTGATTAGGGTTTTTGGTTAGTGTTAGGGTTAGTGGTTAGGAGTTAGTGTTTTATGAAGGGGTATGTTTAGAATTAGGATTGGGTTTAGAGTTAGGGTGAGGTATAGGGGTTAGGTTTAGGGGTTAGTTTTAGGGTAAAAGGATAGGATTAGGGTTACGGGTTGGGCTTAGGTTTAGGGTTAAAGTTTACTGCTAGGGTTAGGGATAAGGTTCAGGGTTAGCTTTATGGGTTCTGGTTAGGGTTAGGTGTTAGGTTAGTGTCAGGGTTAGTTCTAGACGTGAGGGTACGGTTTAGGGTTAGCTTTAAGAGCTAGGGTTAGGTTTAATGGTTAGGATTAGGATTAGGTTTAAGGGTTAGGGTAAGGCTTAGGGGTTAGGGTGAAGGGTTAGGGTCAAGGGTTAGGGTTTTTGTTAGGCATAGCGTTGGGGTTAGAAGTAAGGGTTACTGTCAGTGTTAGGGTTGTAGTAGGGTTACGGTTAGGGTAACGGGTTAGAATTAGGGTTAGGGATTAGGTGTCACAGTGATGACTAGGAGATAGGGTTAGAATTATGGGATAGGGGTTGTTCTCAGGAAATGGGCTATGCATTAACGTTAGGATAAGAGGTTAAAGTTAGGCGCACGGTGAGGTTTACGTGTTAAGGGAAGAAATAGGAACAGGGTTGGGTGTTATGTTCAGGGTTAGGGTTATCTGTTAAAGGTATTGTTTATGCTTAGCGCACGGGCCCTGTCTGTATTAGGCGGGCGGGGGGAGTTTAGGGGGCTGGGATTGTACCCGGGAATCCACTCTATCATACTCTGGGTATGGGCCCGTGGGTTTCATGCAGGACACAGTGGTAGAGCCTCCTTTGACGCATGGCATGGGAGGATTGCAGGCTTTCTAAACTCTAAGAAAGCAAGAAGTCTGAGAATTAGATTTAGGGTTAGGATTATGGTTAGGGTTAAGGATGAAGTTTAGTGTTAGGGTGAGGGCTTAGGTTTAGGGATTAGGGTTAGGGTTAAAGGTTCCTCTTAGGTTTAACGGTTACACTTTGGTTTAGGGTTGAGGTTTACGGTTAGGGTTAAGATGAGGGGTTAGGGTTTGGTACAGGGTTAGGGTTAAGTGTTAGGTTTAGGGTTGAAGATTAGGATTAGGGTTAGGATTAAAGGTTAGTGTGAGAGTTAACGCTTAGGGTTAAGGTTAAGAGTTAGGGTTTAGGGTTAGGGTTAGGGTTAGTTTTAGGGTTAGAGTTATGTGCTATGGTTTGTGTTAGAGGTTAGGGTTAGGTTTACTGGTCACGGTTAGGGTTACGTTTAGGGGTTAGCATTAGGGTTAGGGTTAGGGTTAGGGTTAAGGGATAGGATTAGGGTTAAGTGTTGGGCTTAGGGTTAGGATTTAGTGTTAAGGTTAGCATTAAGGATTACGGTTAGGGTCAGGGTTAAATGCTTGGGTGCGGGTAATGGTTAGAGTCAGGGTTTAGGTTCACGGATAGGGTTAGTGTTAAGGGTTACGGGTAGGTTTAGGGTTCAGGGTTAGTGTTAGCATTAGGGCTTAAGGTTAGGATTAGGCGGTAGGTTAGATTTAGGGTTAGATCTAGGCGTTAGGGTAAGGGCTAGCGTTAGGGTTAAGAGATAGGGTTAGGTTTAATGCTTCGGATTAGGGTTAGGGTTTGGGGTTAAAGTGTTAGGGGTTAGGTTTAAGGATCCAAGGTTAGGGTTATTTTTAGCTGTAGTGTTAGGGTTAGGGATAAGGGATCCCATTAGCATTAAGGGTCTTCCTTACTGTAGGGTTAATGGTTAGGCTTAGAGTTAAAGATTAAGGTTAGGGTCAGTGTTAAGATTTAGTGTGAGGGTTAACAGTTAGGGTAAAGGTTAAGCGTTAGGGTTAGGGATTAGTGATTAGGGTTTTTGGTTAGTGTTAGGGTTAGCGGTTAGGAGTTAGTGTTTTATGAAGGGGTATGGTTAGAATTAGGATTGGGGTTAGAGTTAGGGTGAGGTATAGGGGTTAGGTTTAGGGGTTAGTTTTAGGGTAAAAGGATAGGATTAGGGTTACGGGTTGGGCTTAGGTTTAGGGTTAAAGTTTACTGCTAGGGTTAGGGATAGGGTTCAGGGTTAGCTTTAGGGGTTCTGGTTAGGGTTAGGTGTTAGGTTAGTGTCAGGGTTAGGTCTAGTCGTGAGGGTAAGGTTTAGGCTTAGCTTTAAGCCTAGGGTTAGGTTTAATGGTTAGGATAAGGATTAGGGTTAAGGGTTAGGGTAAGGCTTAGGGGTTAGGGTGAAGGGTTAGGGTAAAGGGTTAGGGTTTTTGTTAGGCATAGCGTTGGGGTTAGAAGTAAGGGTTACTGTCAGTGTTAGGGTTGTAGGTAGGGTTACAATTAGTGTTAGCGGTTTAGAATTAGGGTTAGGGATTAGGTGTCACAGTGATGACTAGGAGATAGGGTTAGAATTATGGGATAGGGGTTGTTCTGAGGAAATGGGCTATGCATTAACGTTAGGATAAGAGGTTAAAGTTAGGCGCACGGTGAGGTTTACGTGTTAAGGGGAGTAATAAGAACAGGGTTGGGTGTTATGTTCAGGGTTAGGGTTATCTGTTAAAGGTATTGTTTATGCTTAGCGCACGGGCCCTGTCTGCATTAGGCGGGCGGGGGGAGTTTAGGGGGCTGGGATTGTACCCGGGAACCCACTCTATCATACTCTGGGTATGGGCCCGTGGGTTTCATGCAGGACGCAGTGGTAGAGCCTCCTTTCACGCATGGCATGGAAGGATTGCAGGCTTTCTAAACTCTAAGAAAGCAAGAAGTCTGAGAATTAGATTTAGGGTTCGGATTCTGGTTAGGGTTAAGGATGAAGTTTAGTGTTAGGGTGAGGGCTTAGGGTTAGGGATTAGGGTTAGCGTTAAAGGTTCCTCTTAGTTTTAACGGTTACACTTTGGTTTAGGGTTGAGGTTTACGGTTAGGGTTAAGATGAGGGGTTAGGGTTTGGTACAGGGTTAGGGTTAAGTGTTAGGTTTAGGGTTGAAGATTAGGATTAGGGTTAGGATTAAAGGTTAGCGTGAGACTTAACGGTTATGGTTAAGGTTAAGAGTTAGGGTTTAGTGTTAGGTTTAGGGTTAGTTTTAGGGTTAGAGTTATGTGCTATGGTTTGTGTTAGAGGTTATGGTTAGGTTTACTGGTGACGGTTAGGGTTATGTTTAGGGGTTAGCATTAGGGTTAGGGTTAGGTTTATGGTTAAGGGATAGGATTAGGGTTAAGTGTTGGGCTTAGGGTTAGGGTTTAGTGTTAAGGTTAGCATTCAGGATTATTGTTAGGGTCAGGGTTAAATGCTTGGGTGCGGGTAATGTTTAGGGTCAGGGTTTAGGTTCACGGATAGAGTTAGTGTTAAGGGTTACGGGTAGGTATAGGGTTCAGGGTTAGTGTTAGCATTAGGGCTTAAGGTTAGGATTAGGCGGTAGGTTAGATTTAGGGTTAGATCTAGGCGTTAGGGTAAGGGCTAGCGTTAGGGTTAAGAGATAGGGTTAGGTTTAATGCTTAGGATTAGGGTTAGGGTTTGGGGTTAAAGTAAGTTTTAGGGGTTAGGTTTAAGGATCCAAGGTTAGGGTTATTTTTAGCTGTAGTGTTAGGGTTAGGGATAAGGGTTCCCATTAGCATTAAGGGTCTTCCTTACTGTAGGGTTAAGGGTTAGGTTTAGAGTTAAAGGTTAAGGTTAGGGTCAGTGTTAAGATTTAGGGTGAGGGTTAACGGTTAGGGTAAAAGTTAAGCGTTAGGGTTAGGGATTAGTGATTAGGGTTTTTGGTTAGTGTTAGGGTTAGCGGTTAGGAGTTAGTGTTTTATGAAGGGGTATGGTTAGAATTAGGATTGGGGTTAGAGTTAGGGTGAGGTATAGGGGTTAGGTTTAGGGGTTAGTTTAGGGTAAAAGGATAGGATTAGTGTTACGGGTTGGGGTTAGGTTTAGGGTTAAAGTTTACTGCTAGGGTTAGGGATAGGGTTCAGGGTTAGCTTTAGGGGTTCTGGTTAGGGTTAGGTGTTAGGTTAGTGTCAGGGTTAGGTCTAGTCGTGAGGGTAAGGTTTAGGCTTGGCTTTAAGAGCTAGGGTTAGGTTTAATGGTTAGGATAAGGATTAGGGTTAAGGGTTAGGGTAAGGCTTAGGGGTTAGGGTCAAGGGTTAGGGTTTTTGTTAGGCATAGCGTTGGGGTTAGAAGTAAGGGTTACTGTCAGTGTTAGGGTTGTAGGTAGGGTTACGGTTAGGGTTAGCGGTTTAGAATTAGGGTTAGGGATTAGGTGTCACAGTGATGACTAGGAGATAGGGTTAGAATTATGGGATAGGGGTTGTTCTCAGGAAATGGGTTATGCAATAACGTTAGGATAAGAGGTTAAAGTTAGGCGCACGGTGAGGTTTACGTGTTAAGGGGAGAAATAGGAACAGGGTTGGGTGTTATGTTCAGGGTTAGGGATATCTGTTAAATGTATTGTTTATGCTTAGCGCACGGGCCCTGTCTGCATTAGGCGGGCGGGGGGAGTTTAGGGGGCTGGGATTGTACCCGGGAATCCACTCTATCATACTCTGGGTATGGGCCCGTGGGTTTCATGCAGGACACAGTGGTAGAGCCTCCTTTCATGCATGGCATGGGAGGATTGCAGGCTTTCTAAACTCTAAGAAAGCAAGAAGTCTGAGAATTAGATTTAGGGTTAGGATTCTGGTTAGGGTTAAGGATGAAGTTTAGTGTTAGGGTGAGGGCTTAGGGTTAGGGAATAGGGTTAGGGTTAAAGGTTACTCTTAGGTTTAACGGTTACACTTTGGTTTAGGATTGAGGTTTACGGTTAGGGTTAAGATGAGGGGTTAGGGTTTGGTACAGGGTTAGGGTTAAGAGTTAGGTTTAGGGTTGAAGATTAGGATTAGGGTTAGGATTAAAGGTTAGCGTGAGAGTTAACGCTTAGGGTTAAGGTTGAGAGTTAGGGTTTAGGGTTAGTGTTAGGGTTCGTTTTAGGGTTAGAGTTATGTGCTATGGTTTGTGTTAGAGGTTAGGGTTAGATTTACTGGTCACGGTTAGGGTTACGTGTAGGGGGTAGCTTTAGGGTTAGGGTTAGGGTTAGGGTTAAGGGATAGGATTAGGGTTAAGTGTTGGGCTTAGGGTTAGGGTTTAGTGTTAGGGTTAGCATTAAGGATTAGGGTTAGGGTCAGGGTTAAATGCTTGGGTGCGGGTAATGGTTAGTGTCAGGGTTAAGGTTCACGGCTAGGGTTAGTGTTGAGGGTTACGGGTAGGTTTAGGGTTCAGGCTTAGAGTTAGCATTAGGGCTTAAGGTTAGGATTAGGCGGTAGGTTAGATTTAGGGTTAGATCTAGGCGTTAGGGTAAGGCCTAGCGTTAGGGTTAAGAGATAGTTTTAGGTTTAATGCTTAGGATTAGGGTTAGGGTTTGGGGTTAAAGTAAGTGTTAGGGGTTAGGTTTAAGGATCCAAGGTTAGGGTTATTTTTAGCTGTAGTGTTAGGGTTAGGGATAAGGGATCCCATTAGCATTAAGGGTCTTCCTTACTGTAGGGTTAAGGGTTAGGCTTAGAGTTAAAGGTTAAGGTTAGGGTCAGTGTTAAGATTTAGGGTGAGGGTTAACGGTCAGGGTAAAGGTTAAGCGTTAGGGTTAGGGATTAGGGATTAGGGTTTTTGGTTAGTGTTAGGGTTAGCGGTTAGGAGTTAATGTTTTATGAAGGGGTACGGTTAGAATTAGGATTGGGGTTAGTGTTAGGGTGAGGTATAGGGGTTAGGTTTAGGGGTTAGTTTTAGGGTAAAAGGATAGGATTAGGGTTACGGGTTGGGCTTAGGTTTAGGGTTAAAGTTTACTGCTAGGGTTAGGGATCGGGTTCAGGGTTAGCTTTAGGGGTTCTGGTTAGCGTTAGGTGTTAGGTTAGTGCCAGGGTTAGGTCTAGTCGTGAGGGTACGGTTTAGGGTTAGCTTTAAGAGCTAGGGTTAGGTTTAATGGTTAGGATTAGGATTAGGGTTAAGGGTTAGGGTAAGGCTTAGGGGTTAGGGTGAAGGGTTAGGGTCAAGGGTTAGGGTTTTTGTTAGGCATAGCGTTGGGGTTAGAAGTAAGGGTTACTGTCAGTGTTAGGGTTGTAGGTAGGGTTCCGGTTAGGGTTAGCGGTTTAGAATTAGGGTTAGGGATTAGGTGTCACAGTGATGACTAGGAGATAGGGTTAGAATTATGGGATAGGGGTTGTTCTCAGGAAATGGGCTATGCATTAACGTTAGGATAAGAGGTTAAAGTTAGGCGCACGTTGAGGTTTATGTGTTAAGGGGAGAAATAGGAACAGGGTTGGGTGTTATGTTCAGGGTTAGGGTTATCTGTTAAAGGTATTGTTTATGCTTAGCGCACGGGCCCTGTCTGCATTAGGCGGGAGGGGGGAGTTTAGGGGGCTGGGATTGTACCCGGGAAGCCACTATATCATACTCTGGGTATGGGCCCGTGGGTTTCATGCAGGACACAGTGGTAGAGCCTCCTTTCACGCATGGCATGGGAGGATTGCAGGCTTTCTAAACTCTAAGAAAGCAAGAAGTCTGAGAATTAGATTTAGGGTTAGGATTCTGGTTAGGGTGAAGGATGAAGTTTAGTGTTAGGGTGAGGGCTTAGGGTTAGGGATTAGGGTTAGGGTTAAAGGTTACTCTTAGGTTTAACGGTTACACTTTGGTTTAGGGTTGAGGTTTACGGTTAGGGTTAAGATGAGGGGTTAGGGTTCGGTACAGGGTTAGGGTTAAGTGTTAGGTTTAGGGTTGAAGATTAGGATTAGGGTTAGGATTAAAGGTTAGCGTGAGAGTTAACGGTTATGGTTAAGGTTAAGATTTAGGGTTTAGGGTTAGGGTTAGGGATAGTTTTAGGGTTAGAGTTATGTGCTATGGTTTGTGTTAGAGGTTAGGGTTAGGTTTACTGGTGACGGTTAGGGTTATGTTTAGGGGGTAGCATTAGGGTTAGGGTTAGGGTTAGTATTAAGGTATAGGATTAGGGATAAGTGTTTGGCTTAGCGTTAGAGTTTAGTGTTAGGGTTAGCATTAAGGATTAGGGTTAGGGTCAGGGTTAAATGCTTGGGTGCGGGTAATGGTTAGTGTCAGGGTTAAGGTTCACGGATAGGGTTAGTGTTGAGGGTTACGGGTAGGTTTAGGGTTCAGGCTTAGAGTTAGCATTAGGGCTTAAGGTTAGGATTAGGCGGTAGGTTAGATTTAGGGTTAGATCTAGGCGTTAGGGTAAGGGCTAGCATTAGGGTTAAGAGATAGTTTTAGGTTTAATGCTTAGGATTAGGGTTAGGGTTTGGGATTAAAGTAAGTGTTAGGGGTTAGGTTTAAGGATCCAAGGTTAGGGTTATTTTTAGCTGTAGTGTTAGGGTTAGGGATAAGGGATCCCATTAGCATTAAGGGTCTTCCTTACTGTAGGCTTAAGGGTTAGGCTTAGAGTTAAAGGTTAAGGTTAGGGTCAGTGTTAAGATTTAGGGTGAGGGTTAACGGTCAGGGTAAAGGTTAAGCGTTAGGGTTAGGGATTAGGGATTAGGGTTTTTGGTTAGTGTTAGGGTTAGCGGTTAGGAGTTAGTGTTTTATGAAGGTGTATGTTTAGAATTAGGATTGGGTTTAGAGTTAGGGTGAGGTATAGGGGTTAGGTTTAGGGGTTACTTTTAGGGTAAAAGGATAGGATTAGGGTTACGGGTTGGGCTTAGGTTTAGGGTTAAAGTTTACTGCTAGGGTTAGGGATAGGGTTCAGGGTTAGCTTTAGGGGTTCTGGTTAGGGATAGGTGTTAGGTTAGTGTCAGAGTTAGGTCTAGTCGTGAGGGTAAGTTTTAGGGTTAGCTTTAAGAGCTAGGGTTAGGTTTAATGGTTAGGATTAGGATTAGGGTTAAGGGTTAGGGTAAGGCTTAGGGGTTAGGGTGAAGGGTTAGGGTCAAGGGTTAGGGTTTTTGTTAGGCATAGCGTTGGGGTTAGAAGTAAGGTTTACTGTCAGTGTTAGGGTTGTAGGTAGGGTTACGGTTAGGGTTAGCGGTTTAGAATTAGGGTTAGGGATTAGGTGTCACAGTGATGACTAGGAGATAGGGTTAGAATTATGGGATAGGGGTTGTTCTCAGGAAATAGGCTATGCATTAACGTTAGGATAAGAGGTTAAAGTTAGGCGCACGTTGAGGTTTATGTGTTAAGGGGAGAAATAGGAACAGGGTTGGGTGTTATGTTCAGGGTTAGGGTTATCTGTTAAAGGTATTGTTTATGCTTAGCGCACGGGCCCTGTCTGCATTAGGCGGGCGGGGGGAGTTTAGGGGGCTGGGATTGTACCCGGGAAGCCACTATATCATACTCTGGGTATGGGCCCGTGGGTTTCATGCAGGACACAGTGGTAGAGCCTCCTTTCACGCATGGCATGGGAGGATTGCAGGCTTTCTAAACTCTAAGAAAGCAAGAAGTCTGAGAATTAGATTTAGGGTTAGGATTCTGGTTAGGGTGAAGGATGAAGTTTAGTGTTAGGGTGAGGGCTTAGGGTTAGGGATTAGGGTTAGGGTTAAAGGTTACTCTTAGGTTTAACGGTTACACTTTGGTTTAGGGTTGAGGTTTACGGTTAGGGTTAAGATGAGGGGTTAGGGTTCGGTACAGGGTTAGGGTTAAGTGTTAGGTTTAGGGTTGAAGATTAGGATTAGGGTTAGGATTAAAGGTTAGCGTGAGAGTTAACGGTTATGTTTAAGGTTAAGATTTAGGGTTTAGGGTTAGGGTTAGGGATAGTTTTAGGGTTAGAGTTATGTGCTATGGTTTGTGTTAGAGGTTAGGGTTAGGTTTACTGGTCACGGTTAGGGTTATGTTTAGGGGGTAGCATTAGGGTTAGGGTTAGGGTTAGTATTAAGGTATAGGATTAGGGATAAGTGTTGGGCTTAGCGTTAGAGTTTAGTGTTAGGGTTAGCATTAAGGATTAGGGTTAGGGTCAGGGTTAAATGCTTGCGTGCGGGTAATGGTTAGGGACATGGTTAAGGTTCACGGATACGGTTAGTGTTAAGGGTTACGGGTAGGTTTAGGGTTCAGGGTTAGTGTTAGCATTAGGGCTTAAGGTTAGGATTAGACGGTAGGTTAGATTTAGGGTTAGATCTAGGCGTTAGGGTAAGGGCTAGCGTTAGGGTTAAGAGATAGGGTTAGGTTTAATGCTTAGGATTAGGGTTAGGGTTTGGGGTTAAAGTAAGTGTTAGGGGTTAGGTTTAAGGATCCAAGGTTAGGGTTATTTTTAGCTGTAGTGTTAGGGTTAGGGATAAGGGATCCCATTAGCATTAAGGGTCTTCCTTACTGTAGGCTTAAGGGTTAGGCTTAGAGTTAAAGGTTAAGGTTAGGGTCAGTGTTAAGATTTAGGGTGAGGGTTAACGGTTAGGGTAAAGGTTAAGCATTAGGTTTAGGGATTAGTGATTAGGGTTTTTGGTTAGTGTTAGGGTTAGCGGTTAGGAGTTAGTGTTTTATGAAGGGGTATGGTTAGAATTAGGATTGGGGTTAGAGTTAGGGTGAGGTATAGGGGTTAGGTTTAGGGGTTAGTTTTAGGGTAAAAGGATAGGATTAGGGTTACAGGATGGGCTTAGGTTTAGGGTTATAGTTTACTGCTAGAGTTAGGGATAGGGTTCAGGGTTAGCTTTAGGGCTTGTGGTTAGGGTTAGGTGTTAGGTTAGTGTCAGGGTTAGGTCTAGTCGTGAGGGTAAGGTTTAGGGTTAGCTTTAAGAGCTAGGGTTAGGTTTAATGGTTAGGATAAGGATTAGGGTTAA
Organism: Eulemur rufifrons; assembly: GCF_041146395.1. Classification (NCBI taxonomy): domain Eukaryota; kingdom Metazoa; phylum Chordata; class Mammalia; order Primates; family Lemuridae; genus Eulemur; species Eulemur rufifrons. The sequence goes on along the minus strand of NW_027182827.1, from coordinate 690,129 downwards.
GGGTTAGGGTAAGGCTTAGGGGTTAGGGTGAAGGGTTAGGGTCAAGGGTTAGGGTTTTTGTTAGGCATAGCGTTGGGGTTAGAAGTAAGGGTTACTGTCAGTGTTAGGGTTGTAGGTAGGGTTACGGTTAGGGTTAGCGGTTTAGAATTAGGGTTAGGGATTAGGTGTCACAGTGATGACTAGGAGATAGGGTTAGAATTATGGGATAGGGGTTGTTCTCAGGAAATGGGCTATGCATTAACGTAAGGATAAGAGGTTAAAGTTAGGCGCACGGTGAGGTTTATGTGTTAAGGGGAGAAATAGGAACAGGGTTGGGTGTTATGTTCAGGGTTAGGGTTATCTGTTAAAGGTATTGTTTATGCTTAGCGCACGGGCCCTGTCTGCATTAGGCGGGCGGGAGGAGCTTAGGGGGCTGGGATTGTACCCGGGAACCCACTCTATCATACCCTGGGTATGGGCCCGTGGGTTTCATGCAGGACACAGTGGTAGAGCCTCCTTTCACGCATGGCATGGGAGGCTTGCAGGCTTTCTAAACTCTAAGAAAGCAAGAAGTCTGAGAATGAGATTTAGGGTTAGGATTATGGTTAGGGTTAAGGATGAAGTTTAGTGTTAGGGTGAGGGCTTAGGGTTAGGGATTAGGGTTAGGGTTAAAGGTTACTCTTAGGTTTAACGGTTACACTTTGGTTTAGGGTTGAGGTTTACGGTTAGGGTTAAGATGAGGGGTTAGGGTTTGGTACAGGGTTAGGGTTAAGTGTTAGGTTTAGGGTTCAAGATTAGGATTAGGGTTAGGATTAAAGGTTAGCGTGAGAGTTAACGGTTATGGTTAAGGTTAAGATTTAGGGTTTAGGGTTAGGGTTAGGGATAGTTTTAGGGTTAGAGTTATGTGCTATGGTTTGTGTTAGAGGTTAGGTTTAGGTTTACTGGTCACGGTTAGGGTTACGTTTAGGGGTTTGGGTTAGGGTTAGGGTTAGTGTTAGGGTTAAGGGATAGGATTAGTGTTAAGTGTTCGGCTTAGGGTTAGGGTTTAGTGTTAGGCTTAGCATTAAGGATTAGGGTTAGGGTCAGGGTTAAAGGCTTGGGTGCGGGTAATGGTTAGGGTCAGGGTTAAGGTTCACGTATAGGGTTAGTGTTAATGGTTCCGGGTAGGTTTAGGGTTCAGGGTTAGAGTTAGCGTTAGGGCTTAAGGTTAGGATTAGGCGGTAGGTTAGATTTAGGGTTAGATCTAGGCGTTAGGGTAAGGGCTAGCGTTAGGGTTAAGAGATAGGGTTAGGTTTAATGCTTAGGATTAGGGTTAGGGTTTGGGGTTAAAGTAAGTGTTAGGGGTTAGGTTTAAGGATCAAACGTTAGGGTTATTTTTAGCTGTAGTGTTAGGGTTAGGTATAAGGGATCCCATTAGCATTAAGGGTCTTCCTTACTGTAGGGTTAAGGGTTATGCTTAGAGTTAAAGGTTAAGGTTAGGGTCAGTGTTAAGATTTAGGGTGAAGGTTAACGGTTAGGGTAAAGGTTAAGCGTTAGGGTTAGGGATTAGTGATTAGGGTTTTTGGTAGTGTTAGGGTTAGCGGTTAGGAGTTAGTGTTTTATGAAGGGGTATGGTTAGAATTAGGATTGGGGTTAGAGTTAGGGTGAGGTATAGGGGTTAGGTTTAGGTGTTAGTTTTAGGGTAAAAGGATAGGATTAGGGTTACGGGTTGGGCTTAGGTTTAGGGTTAAAGTTTACTGCTAGGGTTATGCATAGGGTTCAGGGTTAGGGTAAGGCTTAGGGGTTAGGGTGAAGGGTTAGGGTCAAGGGTTAGGGTTTTTGTTAGGCATAGCGTTGGGGTTAGAAGTAATGGTTACTGTCAGTGTTAGGGTTGTAGGTAGGGTTACGGTTAGGGTTAGCGGTTTAGAATTAGGGTTAGGGATTAGGTGTCACAGTGATGACTAGGAGATAGGGGTAGAATTATGGGATAGGGGTTGTTCTCAGGAAACGGGTTATGCATTAACGTTAGGATAAGAGGTTAAAGTTAGGCGCACGGTGAGGTTTACGTGTTAAGGGGAGAAATAGGAACAGGGTTAGGTGCCATGTTCAGGGTTAGGGTTATCTCTTAAAGGTATCATTTATGCTTAGCGCACGGGCCCTGTCCGCATTAAGCTGGGGGGAGCTTAGGGGGCTGGGATTGTCACCGGGAACCCACTGTATCAGATTCTAGGTATGGGCCCGTGGGTTTCATGCAGGAAACAGTGGTAGAACCTCCTTTCACACATGGCATGGGATAATTGCAGGCTTTCTAAACTCTAAGAAAGCAAGAAGTCTGAGAATTAGATTTAGGGTTAGGATTATGGTTAGGGTTCGGGATGAAGTGTAGTGTTATGGTGAGGGGACAGGGTTACAGATTAGGGTTACGGTTTAAGGTTACTGTTAGGTTTAACGGTTACAGTTCGTTTTGGGTTTGAGGTTTGCGGATAGGGTTAAGATGAGGGGTTAGTGTTTGGTACAGGGTTAGGGTTGTGTTAGGTTTAGGGTTGAAGATTAGGATTAGGGTTAGGATTAAATGTTAGCATGAGAGTTAACGGTTAAGGTTAAGGGTTACAGTTAGTGTTTAGGTTTAGAGTTAAGGGTTAGGGTTAGTTTTAGGGTTAGAGATTTGTGTTAGGGTGTGTGTTAGAGGTTAGGGTTAGGTTTATTGTTCACGGTTAGGGTTACGTTTAGGGTTTAGCATTAGGGTTAGGGATTAGGTTTAGGGTAAGTGTTTAGAGTTAGTGTTGGGCTTTAGGCTCGGGGATTAGGTTCAGGGTCAGGGGTTAGGGTTGGTGGTAGGGCTTAGATTTAGCGGTCAGTTTAGGGGCACAGGACCTGGTTAATCTACAGTGAGAGGGGTGTGGTGGAAGTCACCAGGAAAACAAAACATCATTCCCTCGGCCTTGGGACAAAACCTACATGCAGGACTCAGGCGGAGCCTCATCTCACACATGGCATGGCTGTATTATAGGCTTGCTTCACTCTGGGAATGGAAGTAGTGTGAGAATTAGGGTTAGGTTTGGGGTTAGGGGTTTCGAGGTAAGGGTTAGGTTTCGAGTCAGGGTCAGGTGCTAGGGATTAGTGGTTAGGGTTAGAGTTAGTGTTAGGGGTTAGGTGTTAAGTCTGGGTTAGGGGGCCAGGGTTAGGTTTAGGGTTGGCGTTAGCATTAGGGTTAGGGGTTAGGGTTAAGGGTTAGGCTTAGGGTTAGGGTTCAGGGTTAGAGTTATGGTTTAGGGTTAGAGTCAGGGTTAAGTGTTAGGGTGAGGCTTAACAGCTAGGGTTAGGGTTAGGGGATTAGGGATAAGGTTAGGGTTATGGGATAGGTTTATGGTTCAGGTTTAAGGTTAGGATTAGGGGTTAGGGTTAGTGTTAACTGTAGGTCAGTGTTGGGGTTAGATCTCTAGGCATTAGCGTAGAGGTTAGGGTTAGGGTTAAGTAGGGTTATGTTTAATGGTTAGGATTGGGATTAGCGTTAAGGGTTAGGGTTAAGCTTTAGGGGTTATGACTAAGGATCAATGGTTAGGGTTATTTTTAGGCGTAGGGTTAGGGTAAGGGTTTTAGGGTTAGTGTTAGTGTTGTAGGTAGGGTTAAGGTTAGGGTTGGCGTTTCAGAATTAGGGATTAGGTGTTATGGTTATGGCTAGGAGTTAGGGTTAGAATTACGGTATAGGTCTTGTTCGCAGGGTGTCATGCATTAACGTTAAGATAAGGGGTTAAAGTTAGGGTTACGGTGAGCTTTACCTGTTAAGGTGAGCAGTAGGATCAGGGTTAGGTGTTATGTTCTGGGTTAGGGTTATGGGTGAGGGGTAGGGTTTATCCTTAGGGCACGGGCCCTGTATGCACTAGGAGGGGAAGTTAGGGGTCTGTGATGGTCGCTGGGAGCCCACTCTATCGTACGCAGTGTATGGGCCTCTGGGTTTCATGCAGGACACTGTGGCAGAGCGGGCTTTCATGCATGGCTTAGTAGGATTGTAGGCTTTCAAAACTCTGAGAAAGCAAGTCTGAGAGTTAGATTTAGGGTTAGGATTATGGTACGGTTTAGGGATGAAGATTAGTGATAGGGTGAGGGCTTAGGGTTAGGGGTTAGGGTTAGGGTTAGGGTTGTTGGTAGGGTGAAGGTTAGCGTTTGGCATTTTAGAATTAGGGATGAGGTGTTACGGTTATGGCTAGGGGTTAGGATTAGAATTATGGGATAGGGCTTCTTCTCAGGGTGTTATGCATTAAGGTTAAGATAAGGGGATAAGTTAGGGTTACGGGGAGGTTTATGTTTTAAGGTGAGCAATAGGATCAGGGTCAGGTGCTATGTTCAGGGTGAGGGTTATCTGTTAGGGGTAGTGTTTATACTTAGCGTACAGGCCCTGTCTGCACTGGGCGGGGGGCTGGGGTTAGGGGGATGGGATTGTCCCCGGGAACCCACTCTATCATACGCTAGGTATGGGCTCCTGGTTTCATGCAAGAGAGAGCTGCAGAGCCCCCTTTTACTCATGGCATGGGAGGATTTTAGGCTTTCTAAACTCTAAGAAAGCAAGAAGTCCGAGAATTAGATTTAGGGGTAGGATTATGATAATGTTTAGGGTTAGGGTTAGTGTTAAGGTGGGGTCTTAGGGTTAGGGGTTAGGGTTAGAGGTTAGTGTTAGGTGTAACAGTTACAGTTAGGTTTATGGTTAAGTTTCAGGGTTAGGGTTAAGGTTTGGGTTTAGCGTTTGGCACAGGGTTAGGCTTCAGTGTTAGCTTTATGGTTAAAGATTAGGATTAGGGTTAGTGTGAGGGTTAATGGTAAGGGTCAAGATTAAGGGTTAGGGTTGGGGTTAGGGTTAGGTTTAGGGTTAGGGCTTAGGGTTAGGCTTAGGGTTAAGGGATAGGATTAGGGTTAAGTGTTGGGCTTATGGTTAGGGTTAAAGTTTAGTGTTAGGGTTAATGTTTAGTGTTATGGTCCAGTTTAAGTGTTAGGGTGAGGGTTAACAGTTAGGATTAGGCTTAGGGGTTAGGGATATAGTGAAGGTTCAGTGTTAGGGTTAGGTTTAGGGTTCAGGGTTAGGGTTAGCTTTAGGGGTTATGGTTAGGGTTAGGTGTTAGGTTAGTGTCAGGGTTAGGTCTAGTCGTGAGGGTAAGGTTTAGGGTTAGCTTTAAGAGCTAGGGTTAGGTTTAATGGTTAGGATTAGGATTACGGTTAAAGGTTAGGGTAATGCTTAGGGGTTAGGGTGAAGGGTGAAGGGTTAGGGCTTTTGTTAGGCATAGCGTTGGGGTTAGAACTAAGGGTTCCTGTCAGTGTTAGGGTTGTAGGCAGCGTTACGGTTAGGCTTAGCGGTGGAGAATTAGGGTTAGGGATTAGGTGTTACAGTTATGACTAGGAGATAGGGTTAGAATTATGGGATAGGAGATGTTCTCAGGGAATGGGTTATGCATTAACGTTACGTTAAGAGGTTAAAGTTAGGCTCACGGTGAGGTTTACGTGTTAAGGGGAGAAATAGGAACAGGGTTAGGTGCCATGTTCAGGGTTAGGGTTATCTGTTAAAGGTATCATTTATGCTTAGCGCACGGGCCCTGTCGGCATTAGGCTGGGGGGAGGTTAGGGGGCTGGGATTGTCACCGGGAACCCACTGTATCGGACTCTGGGTATGGGCCCGTGGATTTCATGCAGGACACAGTGGTAGAGCCTCCTTTCACACATGGCATGGGAGGATTGCAGGCTTTCTAAACTCTAAGAAAGCAAGAAGTCTGAGAATTAGATTTAGGGTTAGGATTATGGTTAGGGTTCAGGATGAAGTGTAGTGTTATGGTGAGGGGATAGGGTTACAGATTAGGGTTACGGTTTAAGGTTACTGTTAGGTTTAACAGTTACAGTTCGTTTTGGGGTTGAGTTTTGCGGATAGGGTTAAGATGAGGGGTCAGGGTTTGGTACAGGGTTAGGGTTGTGTTAGGTTTAGGGTTGAAGATTAGGATTAGGGTTAGGATTAAAGGTTAGCGTGAGAGTTAACGGTTACGATTAAGGTTAAGGGTTAGGGTTAGGGTTTAGGTTTAGGGTTAAGGGTTAGGGTTAGTTTCAGGGTTAGAGTTATGTGTTAGGGTTTGTGTTAGAGGTTAGGGTTAGGTTTACTGTTCGTGGTTAGAGTTACGTTTCGGGGTTAGCATTAGGGTTAGGGATTAGGTTTAGGGTAAGTGTTTAGAGTTAGTGTTGGGCTTTAGGCTCGGGGCTTAGGTTCAGGGTCAGAGGTTAGGGTTGGTGGTAGGGCTTAGATTTAGCGGTCAGTTTAAGGGCACAGGACCTGGTTAATCTACGGTGAGAGGGGTGTGGTCGGAGTCACCACAAAAGCACAACATCATTCCCTGGGCCTTGGGACAAAACCTACATGCAGGACTCAGGCAGAGCCTCATCTCACACATGGCATGGCTGTATTGTAGGCTTGCTTCACTCTGGGAATGGAAGTAGTGTGAGAATTAGGGTTAGGTTTGGGGTTAGGGGTTTCGAGTTAGGGGTTAGGTTTCGAGTCAGGGTCAGGTGCTAGGGATTAGTGGTTAGGTTTAGAGTTAGTGTTAGGGGTTAGGTGTTAAGTCTGGGTTGGGGGCCAGGGTTAGGTTTAGGGTTGGGGTTAGCGTTAGGGTTAGGGGTTAGGGTTAAGGGATAGGGTTAGGGTTAAGGGTTAGGCTTAGGGTTAGGGTTCAGGGTTAGGGTTAAGGTTTAGGGTTAGAGTCAGGGTTAAGTGTTAGGGTGAGGCTTAACAGTTAGGGTTAGGGTTAGGGGGTTAGGAATAGGGTTAGGGTTAAGGGTTAGGTTTATGGTTCAGGTTTAAGGTTAGGATTAGGGGTTAGGGTTAGTGTTAACTGTAGGTCAGTGTTGGGGTTAGATCTCTAGGCATTAGCGTAGAGGTTAGGGTTAGGGTTAAGTAGGGTTATGTTTAATGGTTAGGATTGGGATTAGCGTTAAGGGTTAGGGTTAAGCTTTAGGGGTTATGACTAAGGATCAATGGTTAGGGTTATTTTTAGGCGTAGGGTTAGGGTAAGGGTTTTAGGGTTAGTGTTAGTGTTGTTGGTAGGGTTAAGGTTAGGGTTGGCGTTTCAGAATTAGGGATTAGGTGTTATGGTTATGGCTAGGAGTTAGGGTTAGAATTACGGTATAGGTCTTGTTCGCAGGGTGTCATGCATTAACGTTAAGATAAGGGGTTAAAGTTAGGGTTACGGTGAGCTTTACCTGTTAAGGTGAGCAGTAGGATCAGGGTTAGGTGTTATGTTCTGGGTTAGGGTTATGGGTGAGGGGTAGGGTTTATCCTTAGGGCACGGGCCCTGTATGCACTAGGAGGGGAAGTTAGGGGTCTGTGATGGTCGCTGGGAGCCCACTCTATCGTACGCAGTGTATGGGCCTCTGGGTTTCATGCAGGACACTGTGGCAGAGCGGGCTTTCATGCATGGCTTAGTAGGATTGTAGGCTTTCAAAACTCTGAGAAAGCAAGTCTGAGAGTTAGATTTAGGGTTAGGATTATGGTACGGTTTAGGGATGAAGATTAGTGATAGGGTGAGGGCTTAGGGTTAGGGGTTAGGGTTAGGGTTAGGGTTGTTGGTAGGGTGAAGGTTAGCGTTTGGCATTTTAGAATTAGGGATGAGGTGTTACGGTTATGGCTAGGGGTTAGGATTAGAATTATGGGATAGGGCTTCTTCTCAGGGTGTTATGCATTAAGGTTAAGATAAGGGGATAAGTTAGGGTTACGGGGAGGTTTATGTTTTAAGGTGAGCAATAGGATCAGGGTCAGGTGCTATGTTCAGGTTGAGGGTTATCTGTTAGGGGTAGTGTTTATACTTAGCGTACAGGCCCTGTCTGCACTGGGCGGGGGGCTGGGGTTAGGGGGATGGGATTGTCCCCGGGAACCCACTCTATCATACGCTAGGTATGGGCTCCTGGTTTCATGCAAGAGAGAGCTGCAGAGCCCCCTTTTACTCATGGCATGGGAGGATTTTAGGCTTTCTAAACTCTAAGAAAGCAAGAAGTCCGAGAATTAGATTTAGGGGTAGGATTATGATAATGTTTAGGGTTAGGGTTAGTGTTAAGGTGGGGTCTTAGGGTTAGGGGTTAGGGTTAGAGGTTAGTGTTAGGTGTAACAGTTACAGTTAGGTTTATGGTTAAGTTTCAGGGTTAGGGTTAAGGTTTGGGTTTAGCGTTTGGCACAGGGTTAGGCTTCAGTGTTAGCTTTATGGTTAAAGATTAGGATTAGGGTTAGTGTGAGGGTTAATGGTAAGGGTCAAGATTAAGGGTTAGGGTTGGGGTTAGGGTTAGGTTTAGGGTTAGGGCTTAGGGTTAGGCTTAGGGTTAAGGGATAGGATTAGGGTTAAGTGTTGGGCTTATGGTTAGGGTTAAAGTTTAGTGTTAGGGTTAATGTTTAGTGTTATGGTCCAGTTTAAGTGTTAGGGTGAGGGTTAACAGTTAGGATTAGGCTTAGGGGTTAGGGATATAGTGAAGGTTCAGTGTTAGGGTTAGGTTTAGGGTTCAGGGTTAGGGTTAGCTTTAGGGGTTATGGTTAGGGTTAGGTGTTAGGTTAGTGTCAGGGTTAGGTCTAGTCGTGAGGGTAAGGTTTAGGGTTAGCTTTAAGAGCTAGGGTTAGGTTTAATGGTTAGGATTAGGATTACGGTTAAAGGTTAGGGTAATGCTTAGGGGTTAGGGTGAAGGGTGAAGGGTTAGGGCTTTTGTTAGGCATAGCGTTGGGGTTAGAACTAAGGGTTCCTGTCAGTGTTAGGGTTGTAGGCAGCGTTACGGTTAGGCTTAGCGGTGGAGAATTAGGGTTAGGGATTAGGTGTTACAGTTATGACTAGGAGATAGGGTTAGAATTATGGGATAGGGGATGTTCTCAGGGAATGGGTTATGCATTAACGTTACGATAAGAGGTTAAAGTTAGGCTCACGGTGAGGTTTACGTGTTAAGGGGAGAAATAGGAACAGGGTTAGGTGCCATGTTCAGGGTTAGGGTTATCTGTTAAAGGTATCATTTATACTTAGCGCACGGGCCCTGTCGGCATTAAGCTGGGGGGAGGTTAGGGGGCTGGGATTGTCACTGGGAACCCACTGTATCGGACTCTGGGTATGGGCCCGTGGGTTTCATGCAGGACACAGTGATAGAGCCTCCTTTCACACATGGCATGGGAGGATTGCAGGCTTTCTAAACTCTAAGAAAGCAAGACGTCTGAGAATTAGATTTAGGGTTAGGATTACGGTTAGGGTTCAGGATGAAGTGTAGTGTTATGGTGAGGGGATAGGGTTACAGATTAGGGTTACGGTTTAAGGTTACTGTTAGGTTTAATGGTTACAGTTCGTTTTAGGGTTGAGGTTTGCGGATAGGGTTAAGATGAGGGGTTAGGGTTTGGTACAGGGTTAGGGTTGTGTTAGGTTTAGGGTTGAAGATTAGAATTAGGGTTAGGATTAAAGGTTGGCATGAGAGTTAACGGTTAAGGTTAAGGGTTAGGGTTAGGGTTTAGGTTTAGGGTTAAGGGTTAGGGTTAGCTTTAGGGTTAGAGTTATGTGTTAGGGTTTGTGTTAGTGGTTACGGTTAGGTTTCCTGTTCACGGTTAGGGTTACGTTTAGGGGTTAGCATTAGGGTTAGGGATTAGGTTTAGGGTAAGTGTTTAGAGTTAGTGTTGGGCTTTAGGCTCGGGGCTTAGGTTCAGGGTCAGGGGTTAGGGTTGGTGGTAGGGCTTAGATTTAGCGGTCAGTTTAAGGGCACAGGTCCTGGTTAATCTACGGTGAGAGGGGTGTGGTCGGAGTCACCACAAAAGCACAACATCATTCCCTGGGCCTTGGGACAAAACCTACATGCAGGACTCAGGCGGAGCCTCATCTCACACATGGCATGGCTGTATTGTACGCTGCATCACTCTGGGAATGGAAGCAGTGTGAGAATTAGGGTTAGGTTTGGGGTTAGGGGTTTCGAGTTAGGGGTTAGGTTTCGAGTCAGGGTCAGGTGCTAGGGATTAGTGGTTAGGGTTAGAGTTAGTGTTAGGGGTTAGGTGTTAAGTCTGGGTTAGGGGGCCAGGGTTGGGGTTAGCGTTAGGGTTAGGGGTTCGGGTTAAGGGATAGGGTTAGGGTTAAGGGTTAGGCTTAGGGTTAGGGTTCAGGGTTAGGGTTAAGGTTTAAGGTTAGAGTCAGGGTTAAGTGTTAGGGTGAGGCTTAACAGTTAGGGTTAAGGTTAGGGGGTTAGGGATAGGGTTAGGGTTAAGGGCTAGGTTTATGGTTCAGGTTTAAGGTTAGGATTAGGGGTTAGGGTTAGTGTTAACTGTAGGTCAGTGTTGGCGTTAGATCTCTAGGCATTAGCATATAGGCGAGGGTTAGGGTTAATTAGGGTTATGTTTAATGGTTAGGATTGGGATTAGCGTTAAGGGTTAGGGTTAAGCTTTAGGGGTTATGACTAAGGATCAATGGTTAGGGTTATTTTTAGGCGTAGGGTTAGGGTAAGGGTTTTAGGGTTAGTGTTAATGTTGTTGGTAGGGTTAAGGTTAGGGTTAGCGTTTCAGAATTAGGGATTAGGTGTTATGGTTATGGCTAGGAGTTAGGGTTAGAATTACGGTATAGGGCTTGTTCTCAGGGTGTCATGCATTATCGTTAAGATAAGGGGTTAAATTAGGGTTAGGGTGAGGTTTACGTGTTAAGGTGAGCAGTAGGATCAGGGTTAGGTGTTATGTTCTGGTTTAGGGTTATGGGTGTGGGGTAGGGTTTATGCTTAGGGCACGGGCCCTGTATGCACTAGGAGGCGAAGTTAGGGGTCTGTGATGTTCTCTGGGAACGCACTCTATCGTACGCAGTGTATAGGCCTCTGGGTTTCATGCAGGACACTGTGGCAGAGCGGGCTTTCATGCGTGGCTTAGTAAGATTGTAGGCTTTCAAAACTCTGAGAAAGCAAGAAGTCTGAGAATTAGATTTAGGGTTAGGATTACTGTACGGTTTAGGGATGAAGATTAGTGATAGGGTGAGGCTTAGGGTTAGGGGTTAGGGTTAGGGTTAGGGTTGTTGGTAGTGTGAAGGTTAGGGTTGGCATTTTAGAATTAGGGATGAGGTGTTACGGTTATGGCTCGGGGTTAGGATTAGAATTATGGGATAGGACATCTTCTCAGGGTGTTATGCATTAAGGTTAAGATAAGGGGATAAGTTAGGGTTACGGGGAGGTTTATGTTTTAAGGTGAGCAATAGGATCAGGGTCAGGTGCTATGTTGAGGGTGAGGGTTATCTGTTAGGGGTAGTGTTTATACTTAGCGTACAGGCCCTGTCTGCACTGGGTGGGGGGCTGGGGTTAGGGGGATGGGATTGTCCCCAGGAACCCACTCTATCATACGCTAGGTATGGGCTCCTGGTTTCATGCAAGAGAGAGCTGCAGAGCCCCCTTTTACTCATGGCATGGGAGGATTTTAGGCTTTCTAAACTCTAAGAAAGCAAGAAGTCCGAGAATTAGATTTAGGGGTAGGATTATGATAATGTTTAGGGTTAGGGTTAGTGTTAAGGTGGGGTCTTAGGGTTAGGGGTTAGGGTTAGAGGTTAGTGTTAGGTGTAACAGTTACAGTTAGGTTTATGGTTAAGTTTCATGGATAGGGTTATGGTTTGGGTTTAGCGTTTGGCACAGGGTTAGGCTTCAGTGTTAGCTTTATGGTTAAAGATTAGGATTAGGGTTAGTGTGAGGGTTAATGGTAAGGGTCAAGATTAAGGTTTAGGGTTGGGGTTAGGGTTAAGTTTAGGGTTAGGGCTTAGGGTTAGGCTTAGGGTTAAAGGATAGGATTAGGGTTAAGTGTTGGCTTATTGTTAGGGTTAAAGTTTAGTGTTAGGGTTAATGTTTAGTGTTATGGTCCAGTTTAAGTGTTAGGGTGAGGGTTAACAGTTAGGATTAGGCTTAGGGGTTAGGGATATAGTGAAGGTTCAGTGTTAGGGTTAGGTTTAGGGTTCAGGGTTAGGGTTAGCTTTAGGGGTTATGGTTAGGGTTAGGTGTTAGGTTAGTGTCAGGGTTAGGTCTAGTCGTGAGGGTAAGGTTTAGGGTTAGCTTTAAGAGCTAGGGTTAGGTTTAATGGTTAGGATTAGGATTAGGGTTAAGGGTTAGGGTAATGCTTAGGGGTTAGGGTGAAGGGTGAAGTGTTAGGGCTTTTGTTAGGCATAGCGTTGGGGTTAGAAGTAAGGGTTCCTGTCAGTGTTAGGGTTGTAGGCAGCGTTACGGTTAGGCTTAGCGGTTGAGAATTAGGGTTAGGGATTAGGTGTTACAGTTATGACTAGGAGATAGGGTTAGAATTATGGGATAGGGGTTGTTCTCAGGGAATGGGTTATGCATTAACGTTACGATAAGTGTTTAAAGTTAGGCTCACGGTGAGGTTTACGTGTTAAGGGGAGAAATAGGAACAGGGTTAGGTGCCATGTTCAGGGTTAGGGTTATCTGTTAAAGGTATCATTTATGCTTAGCGCACGGGCCCTGTCGGCATTAAGCTGGGGGGAGGTTAGGGGGCTGGGATTGTCACCGGGAACCCACTGTATCGGACTCTGGGTATGGGCCCGTGGGTTTCATGCAGGACACGGTGGTAGAGCCTCCTTTCACACATGGCATGGGAGGATTGCAGGCTTTCTAAACTCTAAGAAAGCAAGAAGTCTGAGAATTAGATTTAGGGTTAGAATTACTGTACGGTTTAGGGATCAAGATTAGTGATAGGGTGAGGCTTAGGGTTAGGGGTTAGGGTTAGAGTTAGGGTTGTTGGTAGGGTGAAGGTTAGAGTTGGCATTTTAGAATTAGGGATGAGGTGTTACAGTTATGGCTAGGCGTTAGGATTAGAATTATGGGATAGGACTTCTTCTCAGGGTGTTATGCATTAAGGTTAAGATAGGGGATAAGTTAGGGTTACGGGGAGGTTTATGTTTTAAGGTGAGCAATAGGATCAGGGTCAGGTGCTATGTTGAGGGTGAGGGTTATCTGTTAGGGGTAGTGTTTATACTTAGCGTACAGGCCCTGTCTGCACTGGGCGGGGGCCTGGGGTTAGGGGGAGGAAATTGTCCCCGGGAACCCACTCTATCATACTCTAGGTATGGGCTCCTGGTTTCAAGCAAGAGAGAGCTGCAGAGCCCCCTTTTACTCATGGCATGGGAGGATTTTAGGCTTTCTAAACTCTAAGAAAGCAAGAAGTCCGAGAATTAGATTTAGGGGTAGGATTATGATAATGTTTAGGGTTACCGTTAGGGTTAGGGTTAAGGGTTAGGCTTAGGGTTAGGATTCAGGTTTAGAGTTAAGGTTTAGTGTTAGGGTCCGGGTTAAGGGTTAGGGTGAGGGTTAACAGGTACGGTTAGGGTTAGGGTGTTAGGGATAGGGTTAGGGTTAAGGGTTAGGTTTATGGTTCATGTTTAAGGTTAGCATTAGGGATTAGGGTTAGTGTTAACTGTAGGTCCTGTTGGGGTTGGATCTCTAGGCATTATGGCAAAGGTTAGGGTTAGGGTTAAGAGTCAGGGTTATGTTTAATGGTTAGGATTGGGATTAGGGTTAAGTGTTAGGGTAAGGCTTAGGGGTTAGGGTGAAGGGTGAAGGGTTAGGGCTTTTGTTAGGCATAGCGTTGGGGTTAGAAGTAAGGGTTACTGTCAGTGTTAGGGTTGTAGGTAGGGTTACGGTTGGGGTTAGCAGTTTAGATTTACGGTTAGGCGTCAGGTGCTACAGTTATCACTAGGAGATAGGGTTAGAATTATGGGATAGGGAATTTTCTGGGGGAATAGGTTATGCATTAACATTAGAATAAGAGGTTAAAGTTAGGCTCACGGTCAGGTGTACGTGTTAAGGGGAGAAATAGGAACAGGGTTAGGTGTTATGTTCAGGCTTAGGGTTATCTGTTAAAGGTATTGTTTATGCCTAGCGCATGGGCCCTGTCTGCGTTAGCCAGGGGGAGTGTAGGGGGCTGGCATTGTCACCGGGAACCCACTGTATCAGACTCTGGGTATGGGCCCGTGGGTTTCATGCCGGACACATTGGTAGAGCTTCCTTTCACACATGGCATGGGAGGATTGCAGGCTTTCTAAACTCTAAGAAAGCAAGAAGTCTCAGAATTAAATTTAGAGTTAGGATTATGTTTAGGGTTCAGGATGAAGTGTAGTGTTACGGTGAGGGCTTAGGGTTATGGATTAGGGTTAGGGTTTAAGGTTACTGTTAGGTTTAACGGTTACAGTTCGTTTAGGGTTGAGGTTTGCAGATAGGGTTAAGATGAGGGATTAGTGTTTGGTACAGGGTTAGGGTTAAATGTTAGGTTTAGGGTTGAAGATTAGGATTAGGGTTAGGATTAAAGGTTAGCATGAGAGTTAACGGTTAAGGTTAAGGGTTAGGGTTAGGGTTTAGGTTTAGGGTTAAGGGTTAGGGTTAGTTTTAGGGTTAGAGTTATGTGTTAGGGTTTGTGTTAGAGGTTAGGGTTAGGTTTACTGTTCACGGTTGGGGTTACGTTTAGGGGTTAGCATTAGGGTTAGGGATTAGGTTAAGGGTAAGTGTTTAGAATTAGTGTTGGGCTTTAGGCTCGGGGATTAAGTTCAGGGTAAAGGTTTAGGGTTGGTGGTAGGGCTTAGATTTCGCGGTCAGTTTAAGGGCACAGGTCCTGGTTAATCTACGGTGAGAGGGGTGTGGTCAGAGTCATCACGAAAGCACAACATCATTCCCTGGGCCCTGGGACAAGACCTACATGCAGGACTCAGGCGGAGCCTCATCTCACACATGGCATGGCTGTATTGTAGGCTTGCTTCACTCGGGAATGGAAGTAGTGTGAGAATTAGGGTTAGGGTTGGGGTTAGGGGTTTCGAGTTAGGGGTTAGGTTTCGAGTCAGGGTCAGGTGCTAGGGATTAGTGGTTAGGGTTAGAGTTAGTGTTAGGGGTTAGGTGTTAAGTGTGGGTTTAGGGGCCTGGGTTAGGTTTAGGGTTGGGGTTAGTGTTAGCGGTAGGTGTCAGGGTTAAGGGATAGGGTTAGGGTTAAGGGTTAGGCTTAGGGTTAGGGTTCAGGGTTAGGGTTAAGGTTTAGGGTTAGAGTCAGGGTTAAGGGTTAGGGTGAGGCTTAACAGTTAGGGTTAGGGTTAGGGGGTTGGGATAGGGTTAGGGTTAAGGGTTAGGTTTATGGTTCAGGTTTAAAGTTAGCATTAGGTGTTAGGGTTAGTGTTAACTGTAGGTCAGTGTTGGGGTTAGATCTCTAGGCATTAGGGTAAAGGTTACGGTTAGCGTTAAGAGTTAGGGTTATGTTTAATGGTTAGGATTGGGATTAGCGTTAAGGGTTAGGGTTAAAGTTTAGGGGTTATGACTAAGGATCAATGCTTAGGGTTATTTTTAGGCGTAGGGTTAGGGTAAGGGTTTAGGGTTAGTGTTAGTGTTGTTGGTAGGGTTAAGGTTAGGGTTGGCGTTTCAGAATTAGGGATTAGGTGTTATGGTTATGGCTAGGAGTTAGGGTTAGAATTACGGTATAGGGCTTGTTCTCAGGGTGTCATGCATTATCGTTAAAATAAGGGGTTAAAGTTAGGGTTAGGGTGAGGTTTACGTGTTAAGGTGAGCAGTAGGATCAGGGATAGTTGTTATGTTCTGGGTTAGGGTTATGGGTGAGGGGTAGGGTTTATGCTTAGGCTACAGGCCCTGTATGCACTAGAAGGCGAAATTAGGGGTCTGTGATGGTCGCTGGGAACCCACTCTATCGTACGCAGTGTATGGGCCTCTGGGTTTCATGCAGGACACTGTGGCAGAGCGGGCTTTCATGCATGGCTTAATAGGATTGTAGGCTTTCAAAACTCTGAGAAAGCAAGAAGTCTGAGAATTATATTTAGGGTTAGGATTACGGTACGGTTTAGGGATGAAGACTAGTGATAGGGCGAGGGCTTAGGGTTAGGGGTTTGGGTTAGGGTTAGGGTTTTTGTTAGGGTGAAAGCTAGGGTTGGCATTTTAGAAATAGGGATGAGGTGTTACGGTTATGACCAGGTGATAGGATTAGAATTATGGGATAGGGCTTCTTCTCAGGGTGTTATGCATTAAGGTTAAGATAAGGGGATAAGTTAGGGTTACGGGGAGTTTTATGTTTTCAGGAGAGCAATAGGATCAGGGTTAGGTGTTATGTTCAGGGTGAAGGTTATCAGTTAGGGGTATTGATTATACTTAGGGCACGGGCCCTGTATGCACTTGGCGGTGGGCGGGGATTATATCGATGGGATTGTCCCCGGGAACCCACTCTATCATACGCTGGGTATGGGCTCCTGGGTTTCATGCAGGACACAGTGGCAGAGCCCCCTTTTACTCATGGCATGGGAGGATTGTAGGCTTTCTTAACTCTGAGAAAGCAAGAACTCTGAGAATTAGATTTAGGGGTAGGATTATGGTAATGTTTAGGGATCAAGATTCGTGTTAGGGTGGCGTCTTAGGGTTAGGGGTTAGGGTTAAAGGTTAATGTTAGTTTTAACAGTTACAGTTAGGTTTACGGTTCAGTTTGAGGGTTACGGTTTATGTTTGGGTCTAGCGTTTGACACAGGGTTAGGCTTCAGTGTTAGCTTTATGGTGAAAGATTAGGATTAGAGTCACGGTTAAGGTTTAGTGTGATGGTTAATGGTAAGGGTCAATATTATGGGTTAGGGTGGGGTTAGGGTTAGGAATAAGGCTTCATGTAACCTTTAGGGTTAGAGTTAATTGTTGTGGTTATGGGTAGAGGTTAGGGTTAGGTTTAGGATTCATGGTTAGGGTTATGTTTAGCGGTTAGTGTTAGGGTTAGTGGTCAGGTTTAAGTTAAGGTTTTAGAGTTAGTGTTCGGCGTTACAGTCCGAGCTTATGTTTACGGTTAGGGGTTAGTGTTAGTGTTAGGGCTGAGATTTATCTGTTAGTATAAGGGCACAGGACTTGTTTAATCTATGGTGAGAAGGGTGTGGACAGGTCGCTGTGACACCACACCATCGTACCCTTTGTATTTGGCCCAGACCTACATGTGGGACACAGGCAGAGCCTCATCTCAGGAATGGCATGGCTGTATTGTAGGTTTGCTTAAGGCTGAGAATGGAAGAGGTGTGAGAATTAGGGTTAAGTTTAGGGTTACGGGTTTGGGGTTAGATGTTTAGGGTTAGAGGGAGGGTTAGGGGTTAGGGATTAGTAGTTAGGGTTACTGTTAGCATTAAAGGTTAGGTCTTAGGGTTGGGATAGGAGCTAGGGTTAGGTTTAGGGTTGGGTTCAGTGTTAGGTTTAGGGTTAGGGGTTAGGGTTAGGCTTAGGGTTAAGGGATAGGATTCGGGTTAAGTGTTGGGCTTAGGGTTAGGGTTAAGTGTTAGGGTTATCGTTAAAGATTAGGGTTAGGGTCAGGGTTAAATGTTTGGGTGCGGGTAATGGTTAGGGTCAGGGTTAAGGGTTACGGATAGGGTTAGTGTTAAGGGTTACGGGTAGGTTTAGGGTTCAGGGTTAGAGTTAGCATTATGGCTTAAGGTTAGGATTAGGTTGTAGGTTAGATTTAGGGTTAGATCTAGGCGTTAGGGTAAGGGCTAGGGTTAGGATTAAGAGATAGGGTTAGGTTTAATGCTTAGGATTAGGGTTAGGGTTTGGGGTTAAAGTAAGTGTTACGGGTTAGGTTTAAGGATCAAAGGTTAGGGTTATTTTTAGCCGTAGTGTTAGGTTTAGGGTTAAGGGATAAGGTTAGCGTTAAGGGTTTCCCTTACTGTTAGGGTTAAGGGTTAGGCTTAGAGTTAAAGGTTAATGTTAGGGTCAGTGTTAAGGGTTAGGGTGAGGGTTAATGGTTAGGGTAAAGCTTAAGCCTTAGGGTTAAGGGTTAGCAATGAGGGTTTATGATTAGTGTTAGGGATAGGGGTTAGGAGTTAGTGTTTTATGAAGAGGTATGGTTAGAGTTAGGTTTGGGGTTACTGTTAGGGTTAGGTTTAGGGGTTAGTTTTAGGGTAAAAGGGTAGGATTAGGGTTAAGGGTTGGGCTCAGGTTTAGGGTTAAAGTTTAGTGTTAGGGTTAATGTTTAGTGTTATGGTCCAGTTTAAGTGTTAGGGTGAGGGTTAACGGTTAGGATTAGGCTTAGAGGTTGGGGATATAGTGAGGGTTCAGTGTTAGGGTTAGGTTTAGGATTCAGGGTTAGGGTTAGCTTTAGGGGTTATGGTTAGGGATAGATGTTAGGTTAGTGTCAGGGTTAGGTCTAGTCGTGAGGGTAAGGTTTAGGGTTAGCTTTAAGAGCTAGGGTTAGGTTTAATGGTTAGGATTAGGATTAGGGTTAAGGGTTAGGGTAAGGCTTACGGGTTAGGGTGAAGGGTGAAGGGTTAGGGCTTTTGTTAGGCAATATCGTTGGGGTTAGAAGTAAGGGTTACTGTCAGTGTTATGGTTGTAGTTAGGGTTACGGTTAGGGTTAGCAGTTTAGAATTAGGGTTAGGGATCAGGTTTTACAGTTATGACTAGGAGATAGGGTTAGAATTATGGGATAGGGGTTGTTCTCAGGGAATGGGTTATGTATGAACGTTACGATAAGAGGTTACAGTTAGGCTCACGGTGAGGTTTACGTGTTAAGAGGAGAAATAGGAACAGGGTTAGGTGTTATGTTCAGGGTTAGGGTTACCTGTTAAAGGTATTGTTTATGCTTAGCGCATGGGCCCTCTCTGCATTAGGCGATGTGGGAGGTTAGGGGGCTGGGATTGTCACCAGGAACCCACTGTATCGTACTCTGGATATGGGCCCGTGGGTTTCATACAGGACACAGTGGTAGAGCCTCCTTTAACGCATGGCATGGGAGGATTGCAGGCTTTCTAAACTCTAAGAAAGCAAGACGTCTGAGAATTATATTTAGGGTTAGGATTATGGTTAGGGTTAAGGATGAAGTTTAGTGTTAGGGTGAGGGCTTAGGGTTAGGGATTAGGGTTAGGATTAAAGGTTATTCTTAGGTTTAACGGTTACAGTTCGGTTTATGGTTGAGGTTTACTGTTAGGGTTAAGATGAGGGGTTAGTGTTTGGTACAGGGTTAGGGTTAAGTGTTAGGTTTAGGGTTGAAGATTAGGATTAGGGTTAGAATTAAAGGTTAGCGTGAGAGTTAACGGTTAGGGTTAAGGTTAAGAGTTATGGTAGGGTTTAGGTTTAGGGTTAAGGGTTAGGGTAAGTTTTAGGGTTAGAGTTATGTGTTAGGGTTTGTGTTAGAGGTTAGGGTTAGGTTTACTGTTCACGGTTAGGGTTACGTTTAGGGGTTAGCATTAGGGTTAGGGATTAGGTTTAGGGTAAGGGTTTAGTGTTAGTGTTGGGCTTTAGTCTCGGGGCTTAGGTTCAGGGTCAGAGGTTAGGGTTGGTGGTAGAGCTCAGATTTAGCGGTCAGTTTAAGGGCACAGGACTTGGTTAATCTAAGGTGAGAGGGGTCTGGTCAGAGTCACCATGAAAGCACAACATCATTCCCTGGGCCTTGGGACAAAACTTGCATGCAGAACTCAGGTTGAGCCTCATCTCACACATGGCATGTCTGTATTGTAGGCTTGCTTCACTCTGGGAATGGAAGTAGTGTGAGAATTAGGGTTAGGTTTGCGGTTAGGGGTTTCGAGTTAGGGGTTAAGTTTCGAGTCAGGGTTAGGTGCTAGTGGTTAGGGGTAGAGTTAGTGTTACGGGTTCGGTGTTAATTCTGGGTTAGGGGGCCAGGGTTAGGTTTAGGGTTGGGGTTAGTGTTATGGTTAGCGGTTAAGGTTAATGGATAGGGTTAGGGTTAAGGGTTAGGCTTAGGGTTAGGGTTCAGGGTTAGGGTTCAGGTTTAGGGTTAGGGTCAGGGTTAAGGGTTAGGGTGAGGGTTAATCGTTAGGGGGTTAGGGTTAAGGATTAGGTTTATTGTTCAGGTTTAAGGTTATAATTAGGGGTTTGTGTTACTTGTAACTGTAGGTCAGTGTTGGGGTTAGAACTCTAGGCATTAATGTAAAGGTTAGAGTTAGGGTTCAGAGTTAGGGTTATGTTTAATTGTTAGGATTGGGATTAGGGTTAAGGGTTAGGGTTAAGGTTAGGGGTTATGACTAAGGATCAACGGTTAGGGTTATTTTTAGGCATAGGGTTAGGGTAAGGGGTTAGGGTTAGTGTTAGTGTTGTTGGTAGGGTTAAGGTTAGGGTTGGCGTTTCAGAATTAGGGATTAGGTGTTATGGTTATGGCTAGGAGTTAGGGTTAGAATTACAGTACAGGGCTTGTTCTCAGGGTGTCATGCATTAACGTTACGATATGGGGTTAAAGTTAGGGTTACGGTGAGGTTTACGTGTTAAGGTGAGCAGTAGTATGAGGGTTAGGTGTTATGTTCTGGGTTAGGGTTATGGGTGAGGGCTAGTGTTTATGCTTAGGGCATGGGCCCTGTATGCCCTAGGAATCGAAGTTAGGGGTCTGTTGTGGTCGCTGGGAACCCACTCTATCGTACGCTGTGTATGGGCCTCTGGGTTTCTTGCAGGACTCTGTGGCAGAGCGGGCTTTCATGCATGGCTTAGTAGGATTGTAGGCTTTCAAAACTCTGAGAAAGCAAGAAGTCTAAGAATTAGATTTAGGGTTAGGATTACGGTACGGTTTAGTGATGAAGATTAGTGATAGGGTGAGGGCTTAGAGTTAGAGGTTAGGGTTAGGGTTAGGGTTGTTGGTAGGGTAAAGGTAGGGTTGGCATTTTAGAATTAGGGATGAGGTGTTATGGTTATGGCTGGGGATTAGGATTGGAATTATGGGATGGGGCTTCTTCTCAGGGTGTTATACATTAACGTTAAGATAAGGGGATAAGTTAGGGTTACGGGGAGGTTTATGTTTTAAGGTGAGCAATAGGATCAGGGTCAGGTGTTATATTCAGGGTGAGGGTTATCTGTTAGGGGTAGTGTTTATACTTAGCGTACGGGCCCTGTCTGCACTGGGCGGGGGGCGGGGGTTAGGGGGATGGGATTGTGCCCAGGAACGCACTGTATCGTACGCTGGGTATGGGCTCCTGGGTTTCATGCAGGACACAGTGGCAGAGCCCCCTTTTACTCATGGCATGGGAGGATTGTAAGCTTTCTAAACTCTGAGATAGCAAGAAGTCTGAGAATTAGATTTAGGGGTAAGATTATGGTAATGTTTAGCGAGGAAGATTAGTGTTAGGGTGGGCTCTTAGGGTTAGGGGTTAGGGTTAAAGGTTCGTGTTATTTTTAACAGTTACAGTTACGTTTACGGTTAAGTTTCAGGGTTAGGGTTAAGGTTTGGTTTTATCGTTTGGCACAGGGTTAGGCTTCAGTGTTAGCTTTATGGTTAAAGATTAGGATTAGGGTTAGGGTTAAGGGTTAGTGTGAGGGTTAATGGTAAGGGTCAAGAATAAGTGTTAGGGTTGGGCTTAGGGTTAGGAATAAGGCTTCGTGTAACGTTTAGGTTTAGAGTTAAGTGTTATGGTTATGGCTAGAGGTTAGGGTTAGGTTTAGGGTTCATGGTTAGGGTTACATTTAGGGGTTCGGGTTATGGGTTAAGTTTAGGGTGAGTGTTTAGTGTTACTGTTGGGCGTTAGGATAAGGGCCGATGTTTAGGGTTAGGATTTAGGTTTAGTATTAGGGCTTAGATTTAGTGGTTAGTTTAAGGGCACATGCTCTGTTTAATCTATGGTGGGAAGGGTGCAGACTGGGTCGCCTCAACACCACACCATCGTACCTTGGGCCCAGACCTACATGCAGGACTCAGGCAGAGCCTCTTCTCACTCGTGGCATGGCTCTATTGTAGGCTTGGTCAACTCTGAGAACGAAGGAAGTGTGAGAATTAGGGTTATGGTTAGGGTTATGTGTTTGGGGTTAGAGGTTTAGGTTTGAGTGAAGTTTAGTGGTTAGGAATTAGAAGTTAGGATTAGTGTGTCAGGGGTTAGGTGTTAGGTTTTTGTAAGGGGCTAGCGTTAGATTTAGGTTTAGGGTTAATGTTCAGGTGGGTTAGGGGTCAGCGTTAGGGTTAGGCTTACAAGATAGGATTAAGGTAAAGGGTGAAGGCTTAAGATTAGCAGTAAGGGTTAAGGTTAGGGTTAAGGGTTAGGGTTTCGGTCCAAGTTAAGGGTGAGAGTGAGGGTTAACAGTTGCGATTAGGGTAATGGTTTAGGGATAGTAATAGGTTTAAGGGATAGGGTTAGGGTTAGGTTTAGGGTTCGGGGTTAGGGTTAGCATTAGCGGTTAGGGTTAGGGTTAGGGGTTAGGATTACAGTTAGGGTTAGGTCTAGGCATTATGGTAATGGTTCGTGTTAGGGTTAAGAATTAGGGTTAGGTTTAATTGTTAGGATTATGATCAGGGTAATGGTTAGGGTTAGGGTTAGCGGTTAGAGTTAGGGTTAGTGTTAGGGTTGTTTGTAGGGTGAAGGTAATGTTTAGCAGTTTAGAATTAAGGTTAGGGATTAGGTGTTACGGTTATGCTAGGAGTTAGGCTTAGAATTAAGGGATAGGGTTTGTTCTTAGGGTAAGTGTTATGCAATAACATTAGGATAGGGGTTAAAGTTAGGGTTACAGTGAGGTTTACGTGTTAAGGTGAACAATAACATCAGGGTTAGGTGTTATGTTCAGGGTTAGGGTTATGGGTGAGGTGCAGGGTTTTTGCTTAGGGCATGGGCCCTGTCAGCACTAGCAGGGGGAGTTAGGGGGGCTGTGATTGTCCCCGGGAACCCACTCTATCGTACGCAGTGTATGGGCTCCTGGGTTTCATGCAGGACACTGTGGCAGAGCCAGCTTTCACGCATGGCTTTGGAGAATTGTAGGCTTTTAAAACTCTGAGATAGCAAGAAGTCTGAGAATTAGATTTAGGGTTAGGATTATGGTTAGGGTTAGGGACGAAGATTAGTCAGGGAGAGGGCTTAGGGTTAGGGCTTAAGCTTCGAGTGAGGATTAGGGGTTAGGGAGTAGGTGTTGGGTTTAGTGATAGGGTTAGGGCTTAGGGGTTAGGGTTGGGTTAGGGGCTAGGGTTAGATTTAGAGTGGGGTTAGGGTTAGCGTTAGGGGTTAGGGTTAGGGTTAAGGGATAGGATAAGGGTTAAGCGTTAAGGCTTAGGGTTAGCGTTAAGTGTTAGGTTTAGTTTTAAGGGTTAGGGTTACAGTTCGAGTTAAGGGTTAGTGTGGGGTTAACGGTTAGGGCTAGGGTTATGGGTTAAGGATAGAGTTAGGTTTAAGTCTTAGGATTAGGGTTCAGTGTTAGGGTTAGCATTAGGGATTAGCGTTAGGGTTAGGGGTTACGTTTACTCTTAGGGTTAGGTCTAGGCATTAGGGTACGTGTTAGTGTTAGGCTTAAGAGTTAGGGTTAGGTTTAATTGTTAGGATTAGGATCAGGGTTAAGGGTTAGGGTTAAGTGTCAAGTGTTACGGTTATTTTTAGGTGTACGGTTAGGGTTAGCGGTTAGGGTTAGGGTTAGTTTGTAGAGATAAGGTAATGTTTAGCAGTTTTGAATTAGCCTTAGGGATTAGGTGTTACAATTGTGGCTAGGAGTTAGGGTTAGAATTAAGGGATAGGGGTTGTTCTTAGGGTAAGTCTTATGCATTAACGTTAGGATAACGGGTTCAAGTTAGAGTTATGGTGAGGTTGATGTGTTAAGGTGAGCAATAGTATCAGGGTGAGCTGTGATGTTCAGGGTTAGGGTTATGGGTGAGGGGTAGTGTTTATGCTTATATCACGAGCCCTCTCTGCTCTAGGAGGGGGCTTAGAGGGCTGGGATAGATGCCGGAAGCCACTCTATCATACGCTGGGTATGGGCCCCTTGGTTTCATGCCGGACACAGTGGCCGAGCCTCCTTCTACACATGGCATGGGAGGATTGTAGGCTTTGTAAACTCTGAGAAAGCAAGAAGTCTGAGAATTAAATTTAGGGCTAGGATTAGGGTTAGGGTTAGCAATATAGGTTACTGTAATGGTGAGGGCTTAGGGTTAGGGGTTTCGGTTAGGGTCAGGGTTAAAGGTTAGTGTTAGGTTTAACAGTTACAGTTAGGTTTAGGGTTAAGCTTTAAGGTTTAAGCTTAGGGTTAAGATTAGGGGTTAGGTTTTGGTACAAGGTAAGGGTTAAGTGCTAGGTTTAGGCTTAAAGATTAGGATTAGGGTTAGGGTTAAGGTTTAGTGTGAGGGTTAACGGTTAGGGTTAAGGTTAAGTGTTAGGTTTATGGGTTAGGGTTAGGGTTAAGTGTTCATGTTAGGTTTAGGGTTAGAGTTAAGTGTTATGGTTAGGGTTAGGGGTTTGGGTTAGGTTTAGGGTTCATGGTTAAGGTTACATTTAGGGGTTAGGTTTAGGGTAAGCATTTAGTGTTAGTGTTGGGCATTAGGGTGAGGGCTTAGGTTTAGGGTTAGGGGTTAGGGTCAGTGTTTGGGCTTTGATTTGGCGGTTAGTTTAAGGGTACAGGACCTGTGTAATCTATGGTGAGAAGGGTGCAGAATGTTTCCATGCGACACCACACCATCGGATCCTGGGCCTTTGGCCCAGACCTACTTGCAGGACTCATGCGGAAACTCTACTCACGCATTGCATGGTTGTATTTTAGCCTTGGTTAACTCTGAGAATGGAAGTAGTGTGAGAAATAGGGTTATGGTTAGGGTTAAGGGTTTGGTGTTAGGGGTTAGGGTTCAAGTGAAGTTTAGTGGTTAGGGACTAGGATTTAGGGTTAGTGTTAGGGTTAGGGGTTAGTTTTGCGTTAGGGGCTAGGGTTAGATTTATGGTTGGGGTTAGTGTTCGGGTTAGGATTAGGCATCAGGGTTAGTGTTAGGGTTAAAGGATAGGATTGGAGTTAAGTGTTAAGGCTTAGGGTTTGTGTTAAGTGTTAGGGTTGGGGTTTAGGCTTAGGGTTACGGTTTGAGTTAAGCTCTAGGGTGAGGGTTAAAGATTAGGCTTAGGATTATTGGTTAGGGATAGAGTTATGTTTAAGGGTTAGGGCTAGGGTTAGGTTTAGGGTTCAGTGTTAGGGTTAGCATTAGGGGTTAGGGTTAGGGGTTAGGCGTAGTGATGTATTAAGGGCTATGGTTAGAATTAGGATTGGGGTTAGTGTTAGGTTTAGGGTTAGGAGTTAGGTTTAGGGTTAAGGGATAGGATTATGGTTAAGGGTTGGGCGTAGGTTTAGGGTTAAGATTTAGTGTTAGGGTCCGGTTTAAGGGTTAGGGTGAGGGTTAACGGTTAGGGTTAGGGTTGGGGTTAGGGGTTAGGGATATAGTTAGTATTAAGTGTTAGAGTTAGGTTTAGGGTTCAGGGTTAGGGTTAGCTTTAGGGGTTATGATTAGGGTTAGGTGTTAGGTTAGTGTCAGGGTTAGGTCTAGGCGTCAGGGTAAGGTTTAGGGTTAGGGTTAAGAGCTAAGGTTGGGTTTAGTGGTTAGGATTAGGATTAGGGTTAGGAGTTAGGGTAAAGCGTCAAGGGTTAGCATTATTTTTAGCCATAGCTTTGGCGTTAGGAGTAAGGATTAGGTTCAGTGTTAGGGTAACAGTAGGTTACCGTAACAGTAACTACGTAGGGTAACAGTTAGTGTTAGTGGTTTAGAATTAGGGTTAGGGATTAGTTGTCACAGTTATGACTAGGAGATAGGGTTAGAATTATGGGATAGGGGTTAATCTCAGGGTAAGTGTTATGCATTAACGTTAGGATAAGAGGTTAAAGTTCAGGTTACGGTGAGGTTTACATTCTAAGGTGAGCAATAGAATCAGGGTTAAATGTTATTTTCAGGGTTAGAGTTTTGGGTGAGGTGTAGAGTTTATGCTTAGGGCACGGGCCTTGTCTGCATTAGGCGGGGGGGGGTTAGGGGGCTGGGATTGTCACCAGGAACCCACTCTATCGTACTCTGGCCATGGGCCCCAGCGGTTCATTCAGGACACAGTGGAAGAGCCTCCTTTCACGCATGGCATGGGAGGATTGTAGGCTTTCTAAACTCTAAGACAGCAAGAAGACTGAGAATTAGATTTAGGGTTAGGGTTAGGGTTCGGGTTAAGGATCAAGGTTAGTGTTAGAGTGAAGGCTTAGAGTTAGGGGTTATGGGTAGCGTTACAGGTTACTCTTAGTTTTAACCGTTACAGTTAGGTTCAGGGTTAAGGTTTATGGTTAGGTTTAAGGTTAGGGTTTAGGGTTTGGTACAGGATTAGGGTTAAATATTAGGTTTAGGGTTAAAGATTACGATTAAGGTTAGGTTTAAAGGTTAGTGTGAGGGTTAACAGTCAGGGTTAAAGTTAAGAGTTAGGGTTAGGGTTAGTGTTAGGATTAAGGGTTCATGTTAGGTTTAGGGTTAGAGTTAAGTGCTATGGTTAGCGCTCGAGGTTAGGGTTAGGTTTAGGGTTCACAGTTAGGGTTACGTTTAGAGGTTAGCATTAGGGTTAGGGATTAGCTTTAGGGTAAGAGTTTAGAGTTAGTGTTGGGCTTTAGGCTCAGGGCTTAGGTTTAGGGTCAGAGGTTAGGGTTGATGTTAGGGCTTAGATTTAGTGGTTAGTTTAAGGGCACAGGACCTGTTTATTCTACAGTGAGAGGGGTTAGGGTTAGGGTTAGGGTTGTCGTAGGGGTTAAGGTTAGATTTAACCTTGGGGTTAGTGTTAGGGTTAGGATTAGGGGGTTAGTGTTAGGGTTAGGGGTTAAAAACACCTACAGCCAGCCCTAACCCGATTTCTGACACTTCTTCCATTCTCAGAGTTAACCAAGCCTACAATACGGCCATGTCATGCGTGAGAAGAGGCTCCACCTGAGTCCTGTATGTAGGTCTTGGCCCAAGGCCCAGCGTACGGTGGTGTTGTGTCGCAGCGACCCTGTGCACCACTCTCACCATAGATTAAACAGGTCCTGTGCCCTTAAACTAACCGCTAAATCTCAGCCCTAACACTAATCCTAACCCCTAACCCTAAAAGTTATCCTTAACCCTAACTGTTAACACTCAAACTAACCCTTAACTCTAACCCTTGTCATGATCTTTAACCCTAACCCTAACACTTAACCCTAACCCTGTACCAAACCATAACCCCTAAGCTTAACCCTAACCCTAAACCTAAACCCTAAGTCTAACTGTAACTGTTAAACCTAACAGTAACTTTTAACCCTAAAACTAACCGTATCCCCTTACCCGAAGCCCTCACCCTAAGATTAAACTTCATCCCTAACCATAACGATAATCCTAACCTTAAATCTAATTCTCAGACTTCTTACTTTCTTAGAGATTTGAAAACTTACAAACCTCCTTTACCATGCGTGAAATCAGGCTCTGCCAGAGTGTCCTACAAGAAACCGATGGGCCCATACCCTGCATACGATAGAGTGGGTTTCTGGTGACAATCGCATCCCCCTCAGTCCCACTCCTAGGGAAGACAGGGCCCATACCCTAAGCAAAACCCTACCCCTCACTCGTAATTCTAACCCTGATCCTATTGCTCACCTTAACACATAAACCTCACCGTAAACCTAACTTTAACCACTTATCTTAACATTAATGCATAACACTTATGCTAAGAACAACCCCTATCACTTAATTCTAACCCTAACTCCTAGCCATAACAGTAACCCCTAATCCCTAACCCTAATTCTAACCACTAAACATTACCTTAACCCTACAAACAACCCTAATACTAACCCTAACCTTAAACGCTAACCCTAACCTTATCCCTAAACATAACCTTAAAAGTTTACCCTAAACCCTAACCCTATCCCCTAACCCTTAATTCTGATCCTAATCCTAACAATTAAACCTAACCCTAACCCTTAACCCTAACACTAACCCTTACCTTAATGCCGAGACCTAATCTTAGCAGTAAAGCTACCTCTAACCCTAACCCTAGACCTTAAACCTAACACTATCCCTAACTTATAACCCTAACCCTAACTGTTAACCCTCACCCTAACCCTTAACTCGGACCATAACCCTAACCCTTAACCCTAACCCTATCCCTTAATGCTAACCCTAAGCCTTAACCCTTAACCCTAATCCTATCCCTTAACCCTAAACCCTAACCCCTAACCCTAACCCTAACCCCAACGCTAAATCTATCCCTAGTCCCTAACCCAACTCTAACCGTTAACCCCTAATGCTAACATTAACCCTAACCCCTAATCCCTAACACCTAACCCTCACGCGAACACTAACCCCTAACCCCAAACACCTAACCCTAATCATAACCATAATTCTCACACTTCCTCCATTCTCAGAGTTAGCCAAGCCTACAATAAAACCATGCCATGCGTGAGAAGAGGCTCTACCTGAGACCTGCATGTAGGTCTGGGCCCAAGGC
The DNA here is from genome assembly GCF_041146395.1 of Eulemur rufifrons. NCBI lineage: Eukaryota > Metazoa > Chordata > Mammalia > Primates > Lemuridae > Eulemur > Eulemur rufifrons. Next base: position 662,029 of record NW_027182827.1, on the reverse strand, counting down.
CTCGGGTACGATGGTGTGGTGTGGCGATGACCCATTCTGCACACTTCTCACCATAGATTACACAGGTCCTGTGCCCTTAAAATAACCTCTAAATCTAAGCCCTAACGCTAACTCTAACACTAACCCTTAACCCTAAACTTAAGCCCTGACCCTAACGCCCAACACTAACATTAAACCCTTACCCTAATCCTTACCCATAACCCTAATGCCTAAACGTAACCCTAACTATGAACCCTAAACTTAACCCTAACCCCAAACCCTAACCATAACACTTAACTCTAACCCTAAACCTAACACGAACACTTAAACCTAAACTTAACCACTAACCCTAACACTTAACCTTAACCCTAACCGTTAACTCTCACACTAACCCTTAAACCTAACCCTAATCGTAATCTTTAACCCTAAACCTAACAGTTAACCCTTACCCTGTACCAAAACCTAACCCCTAACCTTAACCTTAACCCTAACACTTGACCCTAAAGCTAACTGTAACCATTAAACCTAACACTAACCTTTAACCCTGACCGTAACTCTAACCCCTAACCCTAAGCCCTCACCCTAATGCTAAACTTTATCCTTAACACTAACCATAATCCTATCCCTAAATCTAATTCTCAGACTTCTTGCTTTCTCAGAGTTTAGAAAGCCTACAATCCTCCCATGCCATGCGTGAAAAGAGGCTCTGCCACTGTGTCCTGCATGAAACCCAGGGACCCATACCCAGTGTACGATAGAGAAAGTTCTCGGCCACAATCCTAGACCCCTAATCCTCCCGCCTAGTGCAGACAGGGCCCGTGCCCTAAGCATAAAAAGTACGCCTAACATATAACCCTAACCTTGAACGTAACACCTAACCCTGATCCTACTGCTGACCTTATCATGTAGACCACACTGTAACCCTAACTTTAACCGCATCTCCTAAAGTTAATGCATAACACTTACACTGAGACCAACGCCTATCCCATAATTCTAACCCTAAATCTTTGCCATAACCATAAAACCTAATCCCTAACCCTAATTCTAAACTGCTAACCCTAACCTTAACACTACCAACAACCCTAACACTAACCCTAACCCTAACCCTCACCCCTAATCCTACCCTATGCCTAAAAGTAACCCTAACTCCTAACCCTTATCCCTAACCAAAAGCCCTGTCCCTAACCATAAGACTTAAGTCTCACCCTTATACCCTAACCCTAATACGAATCCTTAAGCCTAACCCCCAATCCTAACAATTAACCTTAACCCTAACTGTTAACGCTCACCCTAGCCCTTAAATCAGACCAAAACCCTAACACTTAACCCTAACCCTAATCCCTAATGCTAACCCTAAGCCTTAACCCTTTACCCTAATCCTATCCCTTAAGCCTAACCCTAACCCTAATTCCTAACCCTAACCATAATCCCTAACCCTAACCCTAACACTAACCCTAACTCTGAATCTAACCCTAGCCCCTAAACCAACACTAACCCCTAACCCCTAACCCTAACACTAACACTAACTCCTAATTTCTAACCCCTGAACCACACTCGAACCCTAACCCCTAACCCCAAACAATTAACCATAACCATAACCCTAATTCTCACATTTCCTCCATTTTCAGAGTTCACCAAGCCTACAATAGAGCCATGCCATGAGTGAGAAGAGGCTCCGCCTGAGTCCTGCATGTAGGTCTGGGCCCAAGGCCCAGGTACGATGGTGTGGTGTCAAGGGGACCAATTCTGCACCCTTCTCACCATAGATTAAACAGGTCCTGTGCCCTTAAACTAACCGCTAAATCTAAGCCCTAACACTAAACCTAAACGCTAACCCTAAACCTAAGCCCTTATCCTAATGCCCAACACTAACACCAAACACTCACCCTAAACCTAACCCGTAACCCTAACCCCTAAACGTAACCCTAACCATGCACCCTATATCTAACCCTAACCCCTAACCCTAACCATAACACTTAACTCTAACCCTAAACTAACATAAACCCTTAACACTAAACCTAATCCCTAACCCTCATGCTTAACCCTAACCGTTAATCCTCACACTTACCTTTAAACCTAACCCTAATTGTAATCTTTAACTCTAAACTTAACACTTAAACCTTAACCTGTACCAAAACCTATCCCCTAAACTGAACCCTAACACTAAACCTTAACGCTAAACCTAACTGTAACTGTTAAACCTAACACTAACCTTTAACTCTGACCCTAAACCTAACCCCTAACCCTAAGGCATCACCTTAACACTAAACTTCATCCCTAATTCTAACCATAATCCTAACCCTAAATCTAATTCTCAGACTTTTTCTTTCTCAGAGTTTAGAAAGCCTATAATCCTCCCATGCCATGTGTGAAAGGAGGCCCTGCCACTGTGTCCAGCATGAAACCCAGGGGCCAATACCCAGCATACGATAGAGTGATTTCCCGGCGAATATGCTAGCCCCCTAACCTCTCCGCCTAGTGCAGACAAGGCACGTGCCCTAAGCATAAACACAACCCCTAACCAATAACCCTAACCATAACTGTTAACTCTCACCCTAACATTTAACCCTGACACTAACCCTAACCCGTAAACCTATCCCTAAACCTTTACCCAAAGCCTAAGCCTTAACTCTAACACTATCATTTAACCCTAGCCCTAACCCCTATATGTTACACTAACCATGAACCCTAAGCCTAACCGTAACCCCTAACACTAACCATAACACTTAACTGTAACCCTAAACCTAACAAGACCCCTTAACCCTAACACTAACCCCTAACCCTAGCCCTTAAACTTAACCCTAAACTTTTACCCTCACACTAACCTTTAACACTAACCATAATGCTAATCTTTAACCCTAAACCTAACACTTAACTCTTACCCTGTACGAAACCCTAACCCCTGACCTTAACCCTGACAATAAACCTTAACCCTAAACCTAACTTTAACCGTTAAAACTAACACTAACCTTAACCCTAACTCTAACCCTAACCCTTAACCCTAAGCCCTCACCCTAACACTAATCGTCATCCCTAATCCTAACCATAATCCTAACCCTAAATCTTAATCTCAGACGTCTTCCTCTCTCAGAGTTTAAAAAGCCCTCACCCTAAAATTTAACCCTAAACCTAACTGTAACTGTTTAAACTAACACTAATCTTTAACCATAACCCTAACCCTTAACCTGAACCCTAAGCCAAACTCTTAACCCTAATCCTATCCCTTAACCCTAACTCTAATCCCTAACTCGAATGCTAACACTAACCCCAACCCTAAACCTAACCCTAGCCCCTAACCCAACCCTCACCCCAACCCCTAACCCTAACACTAACCCTAACCCCTAATGCCTAACCCCTAACCCTCATTTGAACACTCTCTCCTAAACCCAAATCCCTAACCCTAACCATAACCCTAATTCTCACACTTCTTCCATTCTAAGAGTTAACCAAGCCTATAATACAACCATGCCATGCATGAGAACAGGCTCCCCCTGATTCCTGCATGTAGGTCTGAGCCCAAGGCCCAGGGTACAATGCTGTGGTGTCTCAGCGACCCATTCCACACCCTTCTCACCATAGATTAAACAGGTCCTCTGACCTTAAACTAATCGCTAAATCTAAGTCCTAACACTAACACTAATCCCTACCCTAAACAGAAACCCTGACCCAAACTCCCTTCACTAACACTATACCCTTACACCAAACCTAACCCCTAAACCTAACCCCTAAACATAACCCTAACCATGAACCCTAAACCTGAACCTAAACCCTAACACTTAAGTGTAACCCTAAACCTAACACGAACCCCTAATCCTAACCCTAAACCCTAACCCTAACCCTTCACCTTAACCCTAACCGTTAACCCTCAGCTAACCCTTAAACCTAACACTAATCCTAATCTGTACCCCTAAGCCGAACACTTAACCCTAACCCTGTACCAAACCCTAATCCCTAACACTAAGCCCTCTCCCTAACACTAAACTTCATCCCTAACCCTAACAGTAATCCTAACCCTAAATCTAATTCTCAGACTTCTTGATTTCTCAGAGTTTAGAAAGCCTACAATCCTCCTATGCCATGCATGAAAGGAGGCTCTGCCACTGTGCCCTGCATGAAACCCAGAGGCCCATACCCAGCATACGATAGAGTGGGTTCCTGGTGACAATCCCAGCCTCCGAACCCCACCCCCCACCTAGTGAAGACAGGGCCTGTGCCCTAAGCATAAACACTGCCCCAACCCATAACCATAACCCTGAACATAAAACCTAACCCTGATCCTATTGCTCACCTTAACATGTAAAGCTCACCGTAACACTAACTTTAACCGCTTACCCTAACTTTAAGCATAAAACTGACCCTGAGACCAACCCCTATGCCATAATTCTAACCCTAACTCCTTACCATAACCATTACACGTAATCCCTAACCCTAATTCTAAACTGCTAAACCTAACCTTAAGCCTACAAAAAACCTTAACGGTAACACTAACCCTAACACCTAATCCTAACCCTGTGCCTGAAAATAAACCTAACCCTTAACCTTTAACCCTAATGCTAACCCATAACCCTAACCATAACACTTTAACCCTAAATCTAACACGAACGCTTAACACTAGCCCTAAACCCTAACCCTAACCCTTAAACACAAACCTAACCGTTAACACTCACACTAACCGTCAACCCTAATCCGAATTCTAATCTTTAACCCTAAACCTAACACTTAACCCTAACCCTGTACCAAACCCTAACCCCTAACCATAACCCTCACCCTAAAACGTAACCCTAAACCTAACTGTAACCGTTAAACCTAACTCTAACATTTAACCTTTACTCTACCCATAATCCCTAGCCCTAATCCCTCACCCTAGCACTAACCTCATTCCTAACCCTAACTATAATCCTAACCCTATCTCTAATTATCAGACTTCTTGCTTTCTCAGCGTTAGAAAGCCTACAATCCTCCCATGCCATGAATAAAAGGAGGCTCTATCACTGTGTCCTGCCGGAAACCCCAGTGCCCATACTCAGCATACACTAGAGTGGGTTCACGATGACAATCGCAACCCCAAACCCCTCCCCCCCTGCCTAGTGCAGACAGGGCCCGAGTCGTAAGCATAAACCCTACCCCTCACCCCTAACCATAACCCTGAACATAACACCTGACCCTGATCCCATTGCTCACCTTAAAATGTAAATCTCACCATAACCCTAAATTTAACCCCTTATCATAACGTTAATGCATAACACTTACCCTGAGAACAACTCCTATCTCTGAATTCTAACCCTAACTCCAAGCCATAACCATAACACCTAATCCCTAATGCGAATTCTAAACCGCTAACCCTAACCTTAAACCTACCATCAAACCAAACATTACCCTAGCCCCTAACTTTAAAACTATGCCTAAAAATAACCCTAACACTTCACCCTTAATCCTAACCCCTAACTCTAACCCTAACCCTACCCCTAAGACCCTAACCATAACCCTAACTGTTAACCCTCACCCTAACACGTAACCCTGACCTTAACCCTAAACCTTAACACTAACCCTTAACCCTAACCCTAAGCCAAACCCTTAACCATAATCCTATCCTTTAACCCTAAACGCTAACCCTAATATTAACCCCAACCCTAAACGTAACCCTAGCACCCTAACCCAAACCCAACAACTAACCCCTATCCCTAACACTAACCCTAACTCCTAATCCCTAGGACCTAACCCTGACTCGAACCATAATCCCAAACTCCAAACCCCTAACCCAAACCCTAACCCTGATTCTCACACTACTTCCATTCTCAGAGTGAAGCAAGCCTACAATACAGCTATACTATGTGTGAGATGAGGCTCCACCTGAGTCCTGCATGTAGGTCCTTTCCCAAGGATCAGGGAACGATTTTGTGCTTTCGTGGAGACTCCGACAGCACCCTTCTCACCGTAGATAAAACAGGTCCTGTGCCCTTAAACTAACAGCTAAATCTCAGCCCTAACACTAACACTAACCCCTAACCGTAAACATAAGCTCCGACCGTAACGCTGAACACGAACTCTAAAACCTTACCCTAAACCTAAGCCCTAACCCTAACACTAACCCCTAAACATAACACTAACCATGAACCCTAACCCTAACCCTAACCATAACACTTAACGCTAACCCTAAAGCCTACACGAAGACTTATTCCTAACACTAACAAAAACCCTAGCCCTTAGTCTTGATCCTTACCATTAACCCTCACACTAGCCCTTAACCCTAACCCTAATCCTAATCTTTAACCCTAAAGCTAAAACTTAAGCCTAACACAGTACCAAACGCTAAACCTTAACCTTAACCCTAACCCTAAAACATAACCATAAACCTGACTGTAACTGTTAAACCTAACACTAACCTTTAACCCTAACCACTGACCTTAAGAACGCACCCTAACACTAACCTTCATCCCTAAACATTACCATAAACCTACCCCTAAATCTAATTCTCAGACTTCTTGCTTTCTCAGAGTTTAGAAAGCCTACAATTCTCCCATGTCATGAGTAAAAGGAGGCTCTGCCACTGTGTCCTGCAAGAAACCCGGGGGCCCATAACTAGTGCATGATAGAGCGGGTTCCCAGTGGCAATCCTAGTCCCTAACCCCCCCCTCCTGGAGAAGACAGGGCCCGTGCGCTAAGCAAAAACACTATCCCTAACAGATAACCCTAATTCCAAACATAAAACCTAACCCTGATCCTGTTACTCACCTTAAAACATAAACCTAACCATAACCCTAATTTATCCCCTTATCTTAACGTTAATGCATAGCATCCAAAGAAGAAGCCCTATCCCATAATTCTAAACCTAACCCCTAGCCATAACCATAACACCTCATCCATATTCTAAAGTGCCAACCCTAAACTTCAACCTACCATCAACCCTAACCCTAACCCTAACCCCTAACCCTAAGCCCTCACCCTAACACTAATCTTCATCCCTAAACCGTGCCGTAATCCTAACCCTAAATCTAATTCTCAGACTTCTTGCTTTCTCAGAGTTTTGAAAGCCTACAATCCTACTAAGCCATGCATGAAAGCCCGCTCTGCCACAGTGTCCTGCAGGAAACCAGAGGCCCATACACTGCATACGATAGAGTAGGTTACCAGCGACCATCACAGGCCCCTATCTTTGCCTCCTAGTGCATACAGGGCCCGTGCCCTAAGCATAAACCCTACCCCTCACCCATAAGCCTAACCCAGAACATAACACCTAACCCTGATCATACTACTCACCTTAAGATGTAAAGCTCACCATAACCCTAACTTTAACACCTTATATTAACGTTAATGCATGACACCCTGAGAACAAGCACTATACTGTAATTCTAACGCTAACACCTAGCCATAACCATAACACCTGATCCCTAATTCTGAAACACCAACCCTAACCCTAACCCTACCAACAACACTAACACTAACCCTAAGACCTTACCCTAAACCTACGCATAAAAATAACCCTAACCGTTGATCCTTAGTCTAAACCCCTAACCTTAACCCTAACCCTTAACCCTAATCCCAAGCCTAACCATTAAACATAACCCTAACACAACCCTAAACCTAACCTTTACCTTAAAGCCTAGAGATCTAACCCTAACACTGACTTACAGTTAACACTAACACTAACCCCCCAATGTTAACCTTAAACCTGAACCATAAACCTAACCCTTAACCCTAATCCTATCCCTAACCCCCTAACCCTAACCCTAACTGTTAACCCTGACCCTAACCCTTAACCCTGACCGTAACCCTAAACATAAACCCTAACCCTAAGCCTAACCCTTAACCCTAACCCTATCCCTTAACCCTAACGCCTAACCCTAACGCTAACTCCAAACCTAAACCTTACCCTGGCCCCCTAAACCAGACTTAACACCTAACCCGTAACACTAACTCTAACCCTAACCACTAATCCCTAGCACCTAACCCTGACTCCAAACCTAACCCCTAACTCGAAACCCCTAACCCCAACCCTAACCCTAATTCTCACACTACTTCCATTCCCGAGTGAAGCAAGCCTACAATACAGCCATGCCATGTGTGAGATGAGGCTCCGCCTGAGTCCTGCATGTAGGTCTTGTCCCAGGGCCCAGGGAATGATGTTGTGCTTTCGTGATGACTCCGACCGCACCCCTCTCACCGTAGATTAACCAGGTCCTGTGCCCTTAAACCGACCGATAAATCTAAGCCCTACCACCAACCCTAACCCCTGACCCTGAACCTAAGCCCCGAGCCTAAAGCCCAACACTAAGTCTAAACCCTTACCCTAGACCTAATCCTTAACCCTAATGCTAACCCCTAAATGTAACCCTAACCGTGGACAGTAAACCTAACCCTAACTTCTAACACAAACCCTAACACATAACTCGAACCCTAAAACTAACCCTAACCCTTAACCCTAAACCTAAACCCTAACCCTAACTCTTAACCTTAACCCTAACCGTTAACTCTCACGCTAACCTTTAATCCTAACCCTAATCCTAATCTTCAACCCTAAACCTCACACTTAACCCTAACCCTGTACCTAACCCTAACCCTATACCAAACCCTACCCCTCATCTTAACCCTAACCGTAAACCTCAACCCTAAACCGAACTGTAACCGTTAAAACTAAGAGTAACCTTTAACCCTAACCCTAATCCCTAACCCTAAGCCCTCACCCTAACACTAAACTTCATCCTTAACCCTAACCCGAATCCTAACCCTAAATCTCATTCTCAGACTTCTTGCTTTCTTAGAGTTTAGAAAGCCTGCAATCCTCCCATGCCATGCGTGAAAGGAGGCTCTACCACTGTGTCCTGCATGAAACCCACGGGCCCATACCCAGACTACGATACAGTGGGATCCTGGTGACAATCCCAGCCCCCTAACCTCCCCCCACCCCCACTTAAGGCAGACAGGGCCCGTGCGCTAAGCATAAACAATACCTGTAACAGATATCCCTCACCCTGAACATAACACCTAACCCTGTTCCTATTTCTCCCCTTAACACGGAAACCTCACCGTGAGCCTAACTTTAACCTCTTATCCTAACGTTAATGCATAACCCATTCCCTGAGAACAACCCCTATCCCATAATTCTAACCCTATCTCCTAGTCATCACTGTAACACCTAATCCCTAACCCTAATTCTAAACCGCTAACTCTAACCGTAACCCTGCCTACAACCCTAACACTGACAGTAACCCTTACTTCTAACCCCAACGCTATGCCTAACAAAAACCCTTAACCCTTCACCCTAACCCCTAAGCCTTACCCTAACCCTTAACCCTAATCCTAATCCTATCCATTCAACCTAACCCTAGCTCTTAAAGCTAACCCTAAACCTTACCCTCACGACTAGACCTAACCCTGACACTAACCTAACACCTAACCCTAACCATAACCCCTACAGCTAACCTTAACCCTGAACCCTAAACCTAACCCTAACACTGAAACCTCACTATATCCCCAACCTCTAAGCCTAATCCTAACCGTTAACCCTCACCCTAACACTTAAACTGGACCATAACACTAAACATTAACACTAACACTAAACTTTAACCCTAAACCTGAGCCCAACCCTTAACCCTAATCCTATCCTTTTACCCTAAACCTAACCCCGAAACCTAACCCTAACACTAACCCCAATCGTAATTCTAAACATACCCCTTCATAAAACACTAACTCCTAACCCTAACACTTACCAAAAACCCTAATCGCTAATCCCTAACACTAACGCTTAACCTTTACCGTAACCGTTAACCCTCACCCTAACCCTTAACGCTGACCCTTACCTTAACCTTTAATCTAAGCCTCACCCTTAACCCTAACAGTAAGGAAAACCCTTACGCCAACCTTATCCCTTATCCCTAACCCTAACACTACAGCTAAAAATAACACTAACCTTTGATCCTTAAACCTAACCCCTAACACTTACTTTAACCCCAAACCCTAACCCTAATCCTAAGCATTAAACCTAACCCTATCTCTTAACCCTTACTCTAACGCCTAGATCTAACCCTAAATCTAACCTACCACCTAATCCTAACCTTAAGCCCTAATGCTAACTCTAACCCTGAAACCTAAACCTACCCGTAAACCCTTAACACTAACCCTATGCATAAACCTTAACCCTGACCCTAACCATTACCCGCACCCAAACATTTAACCCTGACCCTAACCCTAATCCTTAATGATAAACTTAACACTAAACCCCAACCCTAAGCCCAACACTTAACCTTCATCCTAACCCTAGACCCTAAGCCTAACCCTAACCCCTAACCCTAAACCTAAGCCTAACCCCAACCTGAACCCTTAATCTTGACCCTTACCCTTAACTCTCACACTAACCCTACTCCTAATCTTTAACCATGAAGCTAACACTGAAGCCTACCCCTGTGCCAAACGCTAAACCCAAACCTTAACCCTAACCCTGAGACTTAACCGTAAACGTAACTGTAACTGTTAAACCTAACACTAACCTTTAACCCCAACCCCTAACACAAGACCCCACCCTGACACTAATCTTCATCCCTAAACATTACCAGAATCCTACCCCTAAATCTAATTCTCAGAGTTCTTGCTTTCTCAGAGTTTAGAAAGCCTACAATCCTCGCATGCCATGAGTAAAAGGGGGCTCTGCCACTGTGTCCTGCATGAAACCCAGGAGCCCATACACAGCGTACGATAGAGTGGGTCCCCGGGGACAATCCCATCCCCCTAACCCCCGCCCCCCGCCCAGTGCAGACAGGGCCCGTACGCTAAGTATAAACACTACCCCTAACAGATAACCCTCACCGTGATATAACACCTAACCCTGATCCTATTGCTCACCTTAAAACATAAACCTCCCCGGAACCCTAACTTAGCCCCTTAACTTAACGTGAATGCATAACACCTTGAGAAGAAGCCCTATCCCGTAATTCTAATCCTAAACCATAGTCATAACCGTAACACCTCATCCCTAATTCTAAAACGTCAACCCTAACCTTCACCCTACCTGCAACCCTAACCCTAACCCTAACCCCTAACCCTAAGCCCTAACCCTAACACTAATCTTCATCCCTAAACCGTGCCGTAATCCTAACCCGAAATCTAATTCTCAGACTTCTTGCTTTCTCAGAGTTTTGAAAGCCTACAATCCTACTAAGCCATTCATGAAAGCCGGCTCTGCCACAGTGTCCTGCATGAAACCCAGAGGCCCATACACTGCGTACGATAGAGTGGGTTCCCAGCGACCATCACAGACCCCTAACTTCGCCTCCTAGTGCATACAGGGCCCGTGCCCTAAGGATAAACCCTACCCCTCACCCATAACCCTAACCCAGAACATAACACCTAACCCTGATCCTACTGCTCACCTTAACAGGTAAAGCTCACCGTAACCCTAACTTTAACCCCTTATCTTAACGTTAATGCATGACACCCTGAGAACAAGACCTATACCGTAAATCTAACCCTAACTCCTAGCCATAACCATAACACCTCATCCCTAATTCTGAAACGCCAACCCTAACCTTAACCCTACCAACAACACTAACACTAACCCTAACCCCTTACGCTAACCCTACGCCTAAAAATAACCCTAACCGTTCATCCTTAGTCATAACCCCTAACCTTAACCCTAACTCTTAACCCTAATCCCAATTCTAACAATTAAACATAACCCTAACTCTTAACCCTAACCCTGACCTTTACCCTAATGCCTAGAGATCTAACCCCCACGCTGAACTACAGTTAAGACTAACCCTAAGCCCCTAACGCTAACCTTAAACCTGAACCATACACCTGACCCTTAACCCTAAACCTATCCCTAACCCCCTAACCCTAACCCTAACTGTTAACCCTCACCCTAACCCTTAACCCTGACCGTAACCCTAAACCCGAACCCTAACCCTAAAGCCAACCCTTAACCCTAACCCTATCCCTTAACCCTAACGCCTAACCTTAACGCTAACTCCAAACCTAAACCTTACCCTGGCCCCCTAAACCAGACTTAACACCTAACCCGTAACACTAACTCTAACCCTAACCACTAATCCCTAGCACCTAACCCTGACTCCAAACCTAACCCCTAACTCGAAACCCCTAACCCCAACCCTAACCCTAATTCTCACACTACTTCCATTCCCGAGTGAAGCAAGCCTACAATACAGCCATGCCATGTGTGAGATGAGGCTCCGCCTGAGTCCTGCATGTAGGTCTTGTCCCAGGGCCCAGGGAATGATGTTGTGCTTTCGTGATGACTCCGACCGCACCCCTCTCACCGTAGATTAACCAGGTCCTGTGCCCTTAAACCGACCGATAAATCTAAGCCCTACCACCAACCCTAACCCCTGACCCTGAACCTAAGCCCCGAGCCTAAAGCCCAACACTAACTCTAGACCTTTACCCTAAACCTAATCCTTAACCTTAATGCTAACCCCTAAACGTAACCCTAACCGTGGACAGTAAACCTAACCCTAACTTCTAACACAAACCCTAACACATAACTCGAACCCTAAAACTAACCCTAACCCTTAACCCTAAACCTAAACCCTAACCCTAACTCTTAACCTTAACCCTAACCGTTAACTCTCACGCTAACCTTTAATCCTAACCCTAATCCTAATCTTCAACCCTAAACCTAACACTTAACCCTAACCCTGTACCAAACCCTAACCCCTCATCTTAACCCTAACCGTAAACCTCAACCCTAAACCAAAGTGTAACTATTAAACCTAAGAGTAACATTTAACCCTAACCCTAATCCCTAACTCTAAGCCCTCACCCTAACACTAAACTTCATCCTTAACCCTAACCAGAATCCTAACCCTAAATCTCATTCTCAGACTTCTTGCTTTCTTAGAGTTTAGAAAGCCTGCAATCCTCCCATGCCATGCGTGAAAGGAGGCTCTACCACTGTGTCCTGCATGAAACCCACGGGCCCATACCCAGAGTACGATACAGTGGGATCCTGGTGACAATCCCAGCCCCCTAACCTCCCCCCATCCCCGCCTAAGGCAGACAGGGCCCGTGCGCTAAGCATAAACAATACCTGTAACAGATATCCCTCACCCTGAACATAACACCTAACCCTGTTCCTATTTCTCCCCTTAACACGTAAACCTCACCGTGAGCCTAACTTTAACCTCTTATCCTAACGTTAGTGCATAACCCATTCCCTGAGAACAACCCCTATCCCATAATTCTAACCCTGTCTCCTAGTCATCACTGTAACACCTAATCCCTAACCCTAATTCTCAACTGCTAACTCTAACCGTAACCCTGCCTACAACCCTAACACTGACAGTAACCCTTACTTCTAACCCCAACGCTATGCCGCACAAAAACCCTTAACCCTTCACCCTAACCCCTAAGCCTTACCCTAACCCTTAACCCTAATCCTAATCCTATCCATTCAACCTAACCCTAGCTCTTAAAGCTGACCCTAAACCTTACCCTCACGACTAGACCTAACCCTGACACTAACCTAACACCTAACCCTAACCATAACCCCTACAGCTAACCCTAACCCTGAACCCTAAACCTAACCCTAACACTGAACCCTCACTATATCCCCAACCTCTAAGCCTAATCCTAACCGTTAACCCTCACCCTAACACTTAAACTGGACCATAACACTAAACATTAACCCTAACACTAAACTTTAACCCTAAATCTGAGCCCAACCCTTAACCCTAATCCTATCCTTTTACCCTAAACCTAACCCCGAAACCTAACCCTAACACTAACCCCAATCCTAATTCTAACCATACCCCTTCATAAAACACTAACTCCTAACCCTAACACTTACCAAAAACCCTAATCGCTAATCCCTAACACTAACGCTTAACCTTTACCGTAACCGTTAACCCTCACCCTAACCCTTAACACTGACCCTAACCTTAACCTTTAATCTAAGCATGACCCTTAACCTTAACAGTAAGGAAAACCCTCACGCCAACCTTATCCCTTATCCCTAACCCTAACACTACAGCTAAAAATAACACTAACCTTTGATCCTTAAACCTAACCCCTAACACTTGCTTTAACCCCAAACCCTAACCCTAATCCTAAGCATTAAACCTAACCCTATCTCTTAACCCTTACTCTAACGCCTAGATCTAACCCTAAATCTAACCTACCACCTAATCCTAACCTTAAGCCCTCATGCTAACTCTAACCCTGAACCCTAAACCTACCCGTAAACCCTTAACACTAACCCTATCCATAAACCTTAAATCTGACCCTAACCATTACCCGCACCCAAACATTTAACCCTGACCCTAACCCTAATCCTTAACGATAAACTTAACACTAAACCCCAACCCTAAGCCCAACACTTAACCTTCATCCTAACCCTTGACCCTAAGCCTAACCCTAACACCTAACCCTAAACCTAAGCCTAACCCCAACCTGAACCCTTAATCTTGACCCTTACCCTTAACCCTCACACTAACCCTACTCCTAATCTTTAACCATGAAGCTAACACTGAAGCCTACCCCTGTGCCAAACGCTAAACGCAAACCTTAACCCTATCCCTGAGACTTAACCGTAAACCTAACTGTAACTGTTAAACTTAACACTAACATTTAACCCCAACCCCTAACCCAAGACCCCACCCTGACACTAATCTTCATCCCTAAACATTACCAGAATCCTACCCCTAAATCTAATTCTCAGAGTTCTTGCTTTCTCAGAGTTTAGAAAGCCTACAATCCTCCCATGCCATGAGTAAAAGGGGGCTCTGCCACTGTGTCCTGCATGAAAGCCAGGAGCCCATACCCAGCGTACGATAGAGTGGGTTCCCGGGGACAATCCCATCCCCCTAACCCCCGCCCCCCGCCCAGTGCAGACAGGGCCCGAACGCTAAGTATAAACACTACCCCTAACAGATAACCTTCTCCCTGAACATAACACCTAACCCTGATGCTATTGCTCACCTTAAAACATAAACCTCCCCGTAACCCTAACTTAGCCCCTTAACTTAACGTGAATGCATAAAACCTTGAGAAGAAGCCCTATCCCGTAATTCTAATCCTAAACCATAGTCATAACCGTAACACCTCATCCCTAATTCTAAAACGTCAACCCTAACCTTCACCCTACCAGCAACACTAAGCCTAACCCTAACCCCTAACCCTAAGCCCTCACCCTAACCACTAATCTTCATCCCTAAACCGTGCCGTAATCCTAACTTGAAATCTAATTCTCAGACTTCTTGCTTTCTCAGAGTTTTGAAAGCCTACAATCCTACTAAGCCATGCATGAAAGCCAGCTCTGCCACAGTGTCCTGCATGAAACCCAGAGGCCCATACACTGCGTACGATAGAGTGGGTTCCCAGCGACCATCACAGACCCCTAACTTCGCCTCCTAGTGCATACAGGGCCCGTGCCCTAAGGATAAACCCTACCCCTCACCCATAACCCTAACCCAGAACATAACACCTAACCCTGATCCTACTGCTCACCTTAACACTTAAAACTCATCGTAACCTTAACTTTAACCCCTTATCCTAACGTTAATGCATCACACCCTGAGAACAAGCCCTATAGTGTAATTCTAACCCTAACTCCTAGCTATAACCATAACACCTAATCCCTAATTCTGAAACGCCAACCCTAACCTTAACCCTACCAACAACACTAACACTAACCCTAACCCCTTACCCTAACCCTACGCCTAAAAATAACCCTAACCTTTGATCCTTAGTCATTACCCATAACCTTAACCCTAACCCTCATCCCTAATCCCAATCCTTAACCATTAAACTTAACCCTAACTCTTAACCCTAACCCTAACCTTTACCCTAATGCCTAGAGATCTAACCCCAACACTGACCTACAGTTACACTAACCCTACCCTCTAATGCTAACCTTAAACCTGAAGTATACACCTGAACCTTAACCCTAACCCTATCCCTAACCCCCTTACCCTAACTCTAACTGTTAACCCTCACCCTAACCCTCAACCCTGACCCTAACCTTAAACCTTAATCCTAACCATGCGTTTGATGAGCCTCTGCCTTTGTCCTGCGTGACAGTTGAAGCCCAACACCCAGGGTAAGATGAAGTGGGGACGCAGCCTTGCTCCACACCCACAGTGCCCCGTACATTAGACGGGGCCCGTGCCCTAACACACACCGTTAAACGTAAGCCCTAACCCTATCACTAAACCAAACCCTTAGTAAGCCCTGAATCTAACTCCTAACAGTAACCCTAATCCCTGACCCTTACTCTTGCCTCTCACCGTAAACCTAACCCAACCACTAAACATAATCCTATTCTCTAACCCTAACAGTAATCCTAATCTTAATTCTAACCTAAAACCCTAACCCCTAAACCTAATCCTAGTCCCTAATACCTAACCTTAACCTAAACCGAATTCCAATTCTCAGAGTTCTTCAATTCAAAAACTTAAAAAAAGCCTACAATCCACCAATGCCGTGTCTGAGATGAGGGTCCGCCCCTATGTCCTGCATGACAGGCAGGCGCCAATGCCCAGGGTACTATGGAGTGGAGTCCTGGGGTCTGTAGGCTTGCTAAACTCCAGTTTGGAAGAATTGCTATAGTCATATATAAGGACGCTTACATTTACTTATAGAAACCAACTATTGGTGTGTGATTTGTAGGCTTGCCTTACTCTAGTTTGGATGAAGAAGCTGAATCATATATAGGAATATTAGCTTTGAGTTAGAGGAAGCATCTATGGGGGGTGCTTTTTTGGCTTGTTAAACTCTGGTTTGGAAGAAGTTCGAGAGTCTTATATAGGAACGATATCATTCATTCAGAGAAAGCAATTATAGGGAGTTGGTTTGTAGGCTTGCTAAGCTCTAGTTTGGAGGAAGGCGAGAGTCATATATAGGAACGTTTACGTTCACATAAAGCGTCTATGGGGGGACGGATTCTAGGCTTCCTAAACTCTAGCTTGGAAAAAGAGGACAGTTATGTATAGGAACTCTCAGCGGGGGATTTGTAGCATTGCTAAAATCTTAGATTGGAAAAGTTGCGAGAGTCATACATAGGAATGTTAACATTCACTCAATGAAAGCAACTATAAGGGGTGCTTTCCAGGCTGGCTACACTCTAATTTGGAAAAAGTGCGACAGTCATATATAGGAAGGCTTATATTCACTCAGACAAAGCAATTATGTGTAGGTGTATAGTAGGCATGCTAACTCTAGTTTGGAAAATTTCGAGAGCCATGTATAGGAAAGCTTACAGTAACTTAGAGAAAGCAATGAACAGGGGTGGAGTGTAGGCTTGCTAAACTCTAGTTTGGAGGAAGTGCCATAGTCATATATAGGAACGCTTAAATTCGTTCAGAGAAAACAGCTGTCGGGGATTGGTTTGTAGACTTAACTCTAGTTTGGAAGAAGTGCGAGAGACATATATAGGAATGTTTACATTGACTCAAAGAAAGCAACTATGGAGGAGTGTTATTTTGGCATGCCAGATGCTAGTTAAGAAGAGGTACAAGACTCATATATAGGAAAGCTTAAATTCACACAGCGAGAGCAACTACGGAGTAGTGTCAGGTAGACATGTTAAAGTCTAGCTTGGGAGAAGTTCCAGAGTCCTATATAGGAAAGGTAACAGCCACTTTGAAAAAGCAAGTCGTGGCGGGTTGTTTGTAGGCCTGCAAAATCCTGTTTTAGTTGAAGTGTGAGAATCATATATGAGAACGCTTACATTCACTCAGAGAAAGCAACGATGGGGTTGTTTGTAGGCTTCCTAAACTGCAGTTTGGAAGAAGCACGAGAATCACATATAGGAACACATACATTTTGACGCACTGAAAGTAACTATGGGGTGGTGTCTTATAGGCATGCTAAACTCTAGTTTGGACGAAGTTTGAGAATCACATATAAGAAAGCTTAGAGTCACTTAGAGAAAGCAAATCTCTGGGTGTGGAATGTAGGCCTGCTAAACTCTATTTTGGTTTAAGACGGCGTGGTGGTTTGTAGGCATACTAAACTCTAGTTTGGAAGAAGTAGGAGAATGATATATGGGAACGCTTACATTCACGTAGAGAAAGCAATTATGGGGTGGCGTTTTTGTAGCCATGCTAATCTCTAGTTTGGAAGAAGTTAAGGAGTAATATATAGGAAAGGGTATAGTCATAGAAACCAACTCTCGGGGGATGTTTTGTACACGTGCAAAACTCCAGTTTGGAAGTGGGGGAGAGTCATATTGGGGACCGCGTGCATTCACTCAGAGAAATCAACGATGGGATTGTGATTTGTAGGCATAGTCAACTCTAGTTTGGAAGAAGTACGAGAATCGTATATAGGAACGCTTACCTTCACGCAGAGAAAGCAACTATGGAGTGATGTTTGTATGCCTACTAAAATATAGTTTGGAGGAAGTTCGAGAGCCATATCTGGGAAGCTTACAGTCACTTAGAGAAAGCAACTCTCGGGGGTGTTTCGTAGGCCTGCTGAACTCTATTTTCAATGAAGTGTTAGAATAATATATGGGAACTCAGTGAAAGCAACGTTGTGGTTGTGGTTCCTAGGCATACTAACCTGTAATTTGGAAGAAGCAAGAGAATCACATGTAGAACCGCTTACATTCCGGCACCGAATGCAACTATGGGGTGGTGTTTTGTAGGCTTGCAAAACTCTAGTTTGGACGAAGTTTGAGAGTCATATATAGGAAAGTTTACAGTCACGTAGAGAAAGCAACTCTCTGGGTGTGGAATGTAGAGTTATTTTGGTTGAAATAGAGTTATTTTGGTTGAAGTGTGAGAGTCATATATGGGAACGCTTACATTCACTCAGAGAAAACAACGTTTGGGTGGTGGTTTGTAGGGCATACTAAACTGTAGTTTGGAAGAAGTACGAGAGTCCTATATAGGAACACTTACATTCACGCAGAGAAAGCACTTATGGCGTCAGGTTTTGTAGGCATGCTAAACTGCAGTTTGGAAGAAGTTGGAGAACCTTATACAGGAAAGATTACCGTCACCTAGGGAAAGCAACTCTCGGGAGATTTTTTTGTACACATGCTAAACTCTAATTTGGATGAAGTGTGAGAGTCAAACATGGGACCGCTTACATTCCCTCAGAGAAACAACACTGGGGTGGTTTTTGTAGGCATACTAAATAGTTTGGAAGAAGTACGAGAATGATATTTGGGAACGCTTACATTCACACAGAGAAAGCAACTACGGGGTGGTGTTTTGTAAGCATGCTATAGTTTGGAAGAAGTTCTAAACCTGAACAGTCACTTAGAGAAAGCAACTCTTGGTGGGTGATTTTTAGGTCTGCTAAATTGTATTTTGAAAGAAGTACCAGAGTCATATATACTAATGCTTACATTCATGCAAAGAAAAAACCATGGGGTGATGTTTTGTGGGCATGTTAACCTGTAGTTTGGAAGAAGTTGGAGAGTCTTATTTAGGAAAGCTTACAGTCACCTAGAGAAAGCAACTCTCGGGAGAGCCTTTCTTGGCCTGCTAAACTCTACTTTGCATCAATTGTGAGAGTCAAACATGGGAATGCTTTCATTCATTCAGAGAACGCAACGTTTGGGTGGTGGTTTGTAGGCATTCTAAACTGTATTTTGGAGGAAGTACGAGAGTCATGTATATGAACGCTTACATTCAGGCAGAGAAAGCAACTCTGGGGTCGTATTTTGTTGGCATGCTAAACTGTGGTTTGGAAGAAGTTCGAGAGTCTTATATAGGAAAGATTACAGTGACACAGAGAAAACAACTCTCGGAAGTTTATTGGTAGGCCTGCTAAACTCTAACTTGGATGAAATGTGAGAACGCTTGCATTCATTCACTCAGAGAAAGAAACATCGTGATGGTTTGAAGGCATAATAACTGTAGTTGGGAAGAAGTAGGAGAGTCATATATATGAACCGTTACATTCACGCAGAGAACGCAACTGTGGGGTGGCGATGTATGCATGTTAATCTGTAGTTTGGAGGAAGTGCGAGAGTCATATCTGGGGAAAATTATAGTCACTTAGAGAAAGGAACCATCTTGGGCTGGTTTGTAGATCTGCTAAATTCTATTTTGGAAACAGAGTGTGAGTCATATATGGGAACGCTTATGTTCACTCAGAGAAAGCAACCACGGTGTGGTGTTTTGTTGGCATGGTGTAGTTTGAAAAAAGTTGGAGATTCTTATATAGGAAAGTTTACAGTCACCTAGAGAAAGCAACTCACGGGGTGTTGTTTGTAGGCCTGCTAAACTCTAATTTAGATGAAGTGAGAGAGGCATATATATGAACGCTTATATTGATGCAGAGAAAGCAACTATGGGGTGGTGTTTTGTAGGCATGCTAAAATATAATTTGGAAGAAGTTCGAAAACAGACAGTCACTTAGAGAAAGCAACTCTCGGTGGTTGATTTTTCGGTGTGCTAAATTGTATTTTGAAAGAAGTACCAGAGTCATATATACAAACGCTTACATTCATGCAGAGAAAGCAACTGTGGGGTGGTGTTTTCTAGGCATGCTAAACTCTAGTTTGGACGAAGTTTGAGAATCACATATAAGAAAGCTTAGAGTCGCTAAAGCAAATCTCTGGGTGTGGAATGTAGGCTTGCCAAACTCTATTTTGGTTTCAGAGTGAGAGTCATATATGGGAAGGCTTACATTCACTCAGAGAAAGCAACGATGGTGTGGTGGTTTGTAGGCATACTGAACTCTAGTTTGGAAGAAGTAGGAGAATGATATATGGGAACGCTTACATTCATGCAGAGAAAGCAATTATGGGGTGGCTTTTTTGTAGCCATGCAAATCTCTATTTTGCAAGAAGTTAAAGAGTAATATATAGGAAAGCGTACCGTCATTTATAGAAACCAACTTTCGGGGGACGGTTTGTAGGCCTGCAAAACTCTACTTTGGAAGAAGGGGGAGAGTCATATGGGGGACTGGGTACATTCACTCGGAGAAATCAACGATGGGGTTGTGGTTTGTAGGCATACTAAACTCTAGTTTGGAAGAAGGACGAGAATCATATATAGGAACGCTTACATTCATGCAGAGAAAGCAACTATGGAGTGATGTTTGTATGCCTACTAAACGATAGTTTGGAGGATGTTCGAGAGTCATATCTGGAAAGCTTACAGTCATTTAGAGAAAGCAACTCTCTCGGGATGGTTCGTAGGCCTGCTAAACTCTATTTTCAATGAAGTGTTAGAATCATATACAGGAACGCTTACATTCACTCAGAGAAAGCAACGTTGGGGTGGCCGTTTTTGAGCATACTAAACTCTACTTTGGAAGAGGTACGAGAGACATAAATACGAACGCTTACATTAACACAGAGAAAGCAAATACGGGGTGCTGTAGTGCAGGCATGCTAAACTATAGATTGGAAGAAGTTCGAAAGCTGACAGTCACTTAGAGAAAGCAACTCTTGGCGGGTGATTTTTAGGTCTGCTAAATTGTATTTTGAAAGACGTACCAGAGTCATATATACAAACGCTTACATTCATGCAGAGAAAGAAACTATGGGGTGACGTGTTGTTGGCATGCTAAACTGCAGTTTGAAAGGAGTTCCAGAGCGTTATATAGGATAGCTTACAGTCACCTAGAGAAAACAACACTCGGGACAGCTTTGCAAGCCTCTAAACACTAATTAGCAGCAATTGTGAGAGTCAAATATGGGAACGCTTACATTCACGGAGAGAACACAACGTTTGGGTGGTGGTTTGTAGGCATAATAACTGTAGGTCGGAAGAAGTAGGAGAGTCATATATATGAACAGTTACATTCACGCAGAGAAAGAAACTGTTGGGTGGTGTATGTACGCATGTTAATCTATACTTTGGAGGAAGTTTGAGAGTCATATCTGGGGAAAATTACAGTCACATAGCTAAATCAACCATCGGGGACTGGTTTGTAGGTCTGTTAAATTCTATTTTGGAAAAAGTGATTCATATAAGGGAATTCTTATGTTCACTCAGAGTAAGCAACGATGCGGTGGTGTATTGTTGGCATGCTAAACTTTAGTTTGGAAGAAGTTCGAGAGTTTTACATAGGAAAGCTTACATTCACCTAGAGAAAGCAACTCTCAGGATGTGGTTTATAGGCCTGGTGAACTCTAATTTGGATCAAGTGTGAGAGTCATACATACGAGTTCCAAAATACAGTTTAGTATGCCTACAAACCACCAGCCTAACATTGCTTTCTCTGAGTGGATATAGGCCTTCCCTTATATGAATCTCGGACTGCTTTCAAAATGCAATTTGCCGGACCTACAAAACACCGCCCGAGAGTTGCTTTCTCTCACTATAAGCTTTCCTATATATGACTTTGGAACATAGTTTAGCATGCCAACAAAAGGCCACCCCATAGTTTGCGTGAATGTAAGCGTTCCTATGCATCACGCTCGTACTTCTTCCAAAGTATAGTACACCTACCAACCACCTCCCCAACGTTGCTTTTTCTGAGTGAATGTAAGCATTCTTTTATTCTCGTACTTCCTCCAAACTCCAGTTTAGTGTGACTAAAAATCACCACCGCAACCCTGCTTTCTCTGAGTGAATGTTAGCGTTCCCGTTTATGATTCACACTTCATCGAAAATAGAATTTAGCAGAACTACAAACCGGCCCCCAAGGGTTGCTTTCTCTGTGAGACTGTAAGCTTTCCTATTACTCTTAACTTCTTCGAAACTAGAGATTTGCATGCCTACAAAACACCACCCCATAGTTGCCCTCTCTGCGTGAATGTAAGCACTCATATATATGACTCTGCTACTTCTTCCAAAATACAGTTTAGTATGCTTACAAACAACCACCCAAAAGTTAAGTTCTCTGAGAGAATGTTAGCGTTCCCATGTATGACAGTCACAAATGGTGCAAGGTAGAGTTTAGCAGGCTTACAAACAATCTCTCGAAAGTTGCTTCCTCTAGCGGACAGTAAGCTTTCCTATAAAAGACTGTCGAACTTTTTCGAAACTACATTTCAGCACGCCAACAAAACATCACCACATAGTTTTTCTCAGCATAAATGTAACAGATTTTATATAAACAGATTTTATTTATATATACTCTGGTACTTCTTTCAAAATACAATTTAGCAGACCTAAAAATCCACCGCCAAGAGTTGCTTTCTCTAAATGACTGTCTGCTTTCGAACTTCTTCCAAACTATATTTTAGCAGGCCTACAAAACACCACCCCATAGTTGCTTTCTCTGCGTCCATATAAGCGTTCATATATATGACTCTAGTACTTCTTCCAAACTGGAGTTAGTATACCTACAAACCGGCACCCCAATTTACCTTTCTCTGAGTGAATGAAGCGTATCCATGTATGCCTGTTTCACTTCATCCAAATTAGAGTTTAGCGGCCTACAAACCACCTCCTGTCAGTTGCTTTCTCTAGGTGACTGTAAACTTTCCTATATAAGACTCTCGAACTTCTTCCAAACTACAGTTTAGCATGCCAACAATACAGCGCCCCATCGTTGATTTCTGTGAGTCAACATAAGCGTTCCCATAGATGACTCTCACTCTTTTTCCAAAATAGAATTTAGCAGACCTACACACCAGCCCCCGATGGTTCCTTTCTCTAAATGACTCTAATTTTCCCCAGATATGACTCTCGAACTTCCTCCAAACTACAGATTATGATGATTACATACGCCACCCCACAGTTGCTTTCTCTGCGTGAATGTAACCGTTCATATATGACTCTCCTACTTCTTCGAACTACAGTTGATATTCCTACAAACCACCACGACAAAGTTCTTTCTCTGAGTGAATGCAAGCGTTCTCACACTTCATCCAAATTACAGTTTAGCAGACCTACCAACAAACTACAGAGAGTTGTTTTCTCTGTGTCACTGTACTCTTTCCTATATAAGGCTCTCGAACTTCTTCCAAACCACAGTTTAGCATGCCAACAAAATACGATCACAGAGTTGCTTTCTCTGCGTGAATGTAAGCATTCTATATATGACTCTCCTACTTCCTCCAAAATACAGTTTAGAATGCTTACAAACCACCACCCAAACGTTGCGTTCTCTGAGTGAATGTAAGCGTTCCCATGTTTGACTCTCACAATTGCTGCTAATTAGTGTTTAGAGGCTTGTAAACCTGTCCCGAGTGTTGCTTTCTCTAGGTGACTGTAAGCTATCCTATATAACACTCTCGAACACCTTCCAAACTGCAATTTAGCATCCCCACAACACATCACCCCATAGTTTCTTTTTCTGCATGAATGTAAGCGTTTGTATATGACTCTGGTACGTCTTTCAAAATACAATTTAGCAGACCTAAAAATCACCCGCCAAGAGTTGCTTTCTCTAAGTGACTGTCAGCTTTCGAACTTCTTCCAATCTATAGTTTAGCATGCCTGCACTACAGCACCCCGTATTTGCTTTCTCTGTGTTAATGTAAGTGTTCGTATTTATGTCTCTCGTACCTCTTCCAGAGTAGAGTTTAGTATGCCCAAAAACGGCCACCCCACCGTTGCTTTCTCTGAGTGAATGTAAGCGTTCCTGTATATGATTCTAACACTTCATTGAAAATAGAGTTTAGCAGGCCTACGAACCATCCCCAGAGAGTTGCTTTCTCTAAATGACTGTAAGCTTTCCAGATATGACTCTCGAACATCCTCCAAACTATCGTTTAGTAGGCATACAAACATCACTCCATAGTTGCTTTCTCTGCATGAATGTAAGCGTCCCTATATATGATTCTCGTACTTCTTCCAAACTAGAGTTTTGTATGCCTACAAACCACAACCCCATCGTTGATTTCTCCGAGTGAATGTACCCAGTCCCCCATATGACTCTCCCCCTTCTTCCAAAGTAGAGTTTTGCAGGCCTACAAACCATCCCCCGAAAGTTGGTTTCTATAAATGACGGTACGCTTTCCTATATATTACTCTTTAACTTCTTGCAAAATAGAGATTTGCATGGCTACAAAAAAGCCACCCCATAATTGCTTTCTCTGCATGAATGTAAGCGTTCCCATATATCATTCTCCTACTTCTTCCAAACTAGAGTTCAGTATGCCTACAAACCACCACACCATCGTTGCTTTCTCTGAGTGAATGTAAGCCTTCCCATATATGACTCTCACTCTGAAACCAAAATAGAGTTTGGCACGCCTACATTCCACACCCAGAGATTTGCTTTAGCGACTCTAAGCTTTCTTATATGTGATTCTCAAACTTCGTCCAAACTAGAGTTTAGCATGCCTAGAAAACACCACCCCAGAGTTGCTTTCTCTGCATGAATGTAAGCGTTTGTATATATGACTCTGGTACTTCTTTCAAAATACAATTTAGCACACCGAAAAATCAACCACCGAGAGTTGCTTTCTCTAAGTGACTGTCTGTTTTCGAACTTCTTCCAAATTATATTTTAGCATGCCTACAAAACACCACCCCATAGTTGCTTTCTCTGCATCAATATAAGCGTTCATATATATGCCTCTCTCACTTCATCTAAATTAGAGTTTAGCAGGCCTACAAACAACACCCCGTGAGTTGCTTTCTCTAGGTGACTGTAAACTTTCCTATATAAGAATCTCCAACTTCTTTCAAACTACACCATGCCAACAAAACACCACACCGTGGTTGCTTTCTCTGAGTGAACATAAGCGTTCCCATATATGACTCACACTCTGTTTCCAAAATAGAATTTAGCAGATCTACAAACCAGCCCAAGATGGTTCCTTTCTCTAAGTGACTATAATTTTCCCCAGATATGACTCTCGCACTTCCTCCAAACTACAGATTAACATGCATACATCGCCACCCCACAGTTGCGTTCTCTGCGTTAATGTAACGGTTCATATATATGACTCTCCTACTTCTTCCCAACTACAGTTATTATGCCTTCAAACCATCACGATGTTTCTTTCTCTGAGTGAATGAATGCAAGCGTTCTCACATTTCATCCAAGTTAGAGTTTAGCAGGCCTACCAATAAACTTCCGAGAGTTGTTTTCTCTGTGTCACTGTAATCTTTCCTATATAAGACTCTCGAACTTCTTCCAAACCACAGTTTAGCATGCCAACAAAATACGACCCCAGAGTTGCTTTCTCTGCCTGAATGTAAGCGTTCATATACATGACTCTCGTACTTCCTCCAAAATACAGTTTAGAATGCCTACAAACCACCACCCAAACGTTGCGTTCTCTGAATGAATGAAAGCATTCCCATGTTTGACTCTCACAATTGATGCAAAGTAGAGTTTAGCAGGCCAAGAAAGGCTCTCCCGAGAGTTGCTTTCTCTAGGTGACTGTAAGCTTTCCTAAATAAGACTCTCCAACTTCTTCCAAACTACAGGTTAACATGCCCACAAAACATCACCCCATGGTTTTTTCTTTGCATGAATGTAAGCATTAGTATATATGACTCTGGTACTTCTTTCAAAATACAATTTAGCAGACCTAAAAATCACCCACCAAGAGTTGCTTTCTCTAAGTGACTGTTCAGGTTTAGAACTTCTTCCAAACTATAGCATGCTTACAAAACACCACCCCGTAGTTGCTTTCTCTGTGTGAATGTAAGCGTTCCCAAATATCATTCTCGTACTTCTTCCAAACTATTTAGTATGCCTACAAAAACCACCCCAGTGTTGTTTCTCTGAGGGAATGTAAGCGGTCCCATGTTTGACTCTCACACTTCATCCAAATTAGAGTTTAGCATGTGTACAAAAAAATCTCCCGAGAGTTGCTTTCCCTAGGTGACGGTAATCTTTCCTGTATAAGGTTCTCCAACTTCTTCCAAACTGCAGTTTAGCATGCCTACAAAACCTGACGCCATAAGTGCTTTCTCTGCGTGAATGTAAGTGTTCCTATATAGGACTCTCGTACTTCTTCCAAACTACAGTTTAGTATGCCCTACAAACCACCACCCAAACGTTGTTTTCTCTGAGTGAATGTAAGCGTTCCCATATATGACTCTCACACTTCAACCAAAATAACTCTATTTCAACCAAAATAACTCTACATTCCACACCCAGAGAGTTGCTTTCTCTACGTGACTGTAAACTTTCCTATATATGACTCTCAAACTTCGTCCAAACTAGAGTTTTGCAAGCCTACAAAACACCACCCCATAGTTGCATTCGGTGCCGGAATGTAAGCGGTTCTACATGTGATTCTCTTGCTTCTTCCAAATTACAGGTTAGTATGCCTAGGAACCACAACCACAACGTTGCTTTCACTGAGTTCCCATATATTATTCTAACACTTCATTGAAAATAGAGTTCAGCAGGCCTACGAAACACCCCCGAGAGTTGCTTTCTCTAAGTGACTGTAAGCTTCCCAGATATGGCTCTCGAACTTCCTCCAAACTATATTTTAGTAGGCATACAAACATCACTCCATAGTTGCTTTCTCTGCGTGAAGGTAAGCGTTCCTATATACGATTCTCGTACTTCTTCCAAACTAGAGTTGACTATGCCTACAAATCACAATCCCATCGTTGATTTCTCTGAGTGAATGCACGCGGTCCCCAATATGACTCTCCCCCACTTCCAAACTGGAGTTTTGCACGTGTACAAAACATCCCCCGAGAGTTGGTTTCTATGACTATACCCTTTCCTATATATTACTCCTTAACTTCTTCCAAACTAGAGATTAGCATGGCTACAAAAACGCCACCCCATAATTGCTTTCTCTACGTGAATGTAAGCGTTCCCATATATCATTCTCCTACTTCTTCCAAACTAGAGTTTAGTATGCCTACAAACCACCACGCCGTCTTAAACCAAAATAGAGTTTAGCAGGCCTACATTCCACACCCAGAGATTTGCTTTCTCTAAGTGACTCTAAGCTTTCTTATATGTGATTCTCAAACTTCGTCCAAACTAGAGTTTAGCATGCCTATAAGACACCACCCCATAGTTACTTTCAGTGCGTCAAAATGTATGTGTTCCTATATGTGATTCTCGTGCTTCTTCCAAACTGCAGTTTAGTAAGCCTACAAACAACCCCATCGTTGCTTTCTCTGAGTGAATGTAAGCGTTCTCATATATGATTCTCACACATCAACTAAAACAGGATTTTGCAGGCCTACAAACAACCCGCCAAGACTTGCTTTTTCAAAGTGGCTGTTACCTTTCCTATATAGGACTCTGGAACTTCTCCCAAGCTAGACTTTAACATGTCTACCAGACACTACTCCGTAGTTGCTCTCGCTGTGTGAATGTAAGCGTTCCTATATATGAGTCTTGTACTTCTTCCTAAATAGCATCTGGCATGCCAAAATAACACTCCCCCATAGTTGCTTTCTTTGAGTCAATGTAAACATTCCTATATATGTCTCTCGCACTTCTTCCAAACTAGAGTTGAATAAGTCTACAAACCAATCCCCGACAGCTGTTTTCTCTGAACGAATTTAAGCGTTCCTATATATGACTATGGCACTTCCTCCAAACTAGAGTTTAGCAAGCCTACACTCCACCCCTGTTCGTTGCTTTCTCTAAGTTACTGTAAGCTTTCCTATACATGGCTCTCGAAATTTTCCAAACTAGAGTTAGCATGCCTACTATACACCTACACATAATTGCTTTGTCTGAGTGAATATAAGCCTTCCTATATATGACTGTCGCACTTTTTCCAAATTAGAGTGTAGCCAGCCTGGAAAGCACCCCTTATAGTTGCTTTCATTGAGTGAATGTTAACATTCCTATGTATGACTCTCGCAACTTTTCCAATCTAAGATTTTAGCAATGCTACAAATCCCCCGCTGAGAGTTCCTATACATAACTGTCCTCTTTTTCCAAGCTAGAGTTTAGGAAGCCTAGAAACCGTCCCCCCGTAGACGCTTTATGTGAACGTAAGCGTTCCTATATATGACTCTCGCCTTCCTCCAAACTAGAGCTTAGCAAGCCTACAAACCAACTCCCTATAATTGCTTTCTCTGAATGAATGATATCGTTCCTATATAAGACTCTCGAACTTCTTCCGAACCAGAGTTTAACAAGCCAAAAAAGCACCCCCCATAGATGCTTCCTCTAACTCAAAGCTAATATTCCTATATATGATTCAGCTTCTTCATCCAAACTAGAGTAAGGCAAGCCTACAAATCACACACCAATAGTTGCTTTCTATAAGTAAATGTAAGCATGCCTATATATGACTATAGTAATTCTTCCAAACTGGAGTTTAGCAAGCCTACAGACCCCAGGACTCCACTCCATAGTACCCTGGGCATTGGCGCCTGCCTGTCATGCAGGACATAGGGGCGGACGCTCATCTCAGACACTGCATTGGTGGATTGTAGGCTTTTTTAAGTTTTTGAATTGCAAAAGTCTGAGAATTGGAATTCGATTTAGGGTAAGGTTAGATGTTAGGGACTAGGATTAGTT
This sequence comes from Eulemur rufifrons, assembly GCF_041146395.1. Lineage (NCBI taxonomy): Eukaryota > Metazoa > Chordata > Mammalia > Primates > Lemuridae > Eulemur > Eulemur rufifrons. The sequence continues at coordinate 632,770 of NW_027182827.1, read as the reverse complement.
TTAGGGGTTAGGGTTTTAGGTTAGAATTAGGGTTAGGATTACTGTTAGGGTTAGAGATTAGGATTATGTTTAGTGGTTGGGTTTAGGTTTAGGATGAGAGGAAAGAGTAAGGGTCAGGGATTAGGGTTACTATTAGGAGTTAGATTCAGGGCTTACGAAGGGTTTGGTTTAGTGACAGGGTTAGGGCTTACGTTTAACGGTGTGTGTTAGGGCACGGGTCCTGTCTAACGTACGGGGCACTGTGGGTGTGGAGCAAGGCTGCGAACCCACTTCATCGTACCCTGGGTGTTGGGCATCAACTGTCACGCAGGACAAAGGCAGAGGCTCATCTCACGCATGGTTAGGATTAAGGTTTAAGGTTAGGGTCAGGGTTGAGGGTTAGGGTGAGGGTTAACAGAGTCAGGGTAAGGGGGTGAGGGATAGGGTTAGTGTTAAGGGTTACGGGTAGGTTTAGGGTTCAGGGTTAAAGTTAGCATTAGAGCTTAAGGTTAGGATTAGGCGGTAGATTAGATTTAGGGTTAGATCTAGGCGTTAGGGTAAGGGCTAGCGTTAGGGTTAAGAGATAGGTTAGGTTGAATGCTTAGGATTAGGATTAGGGTTTGGGGTTAAATTAAGTGTTAGGGGTTAGGATTAAGGATCCAAGGTTAGGGTTATTTTTAGCTGTAGTGTTAGGGTTAGGGATAAGGGATCCCATTAGCATTAAGGGTCTTCCTTACTGTAGGGTTAAGGGTTAGGCTTAGAGTTAAAGGTGAAGGTTAGGGTCAGTGTTAAGATGTAGGGTGAGGGTTAACGGTTAGGGTAAAGGTTAAGCGTTAGGGTTAGGGATTAGTGATTAGGGTTTTTGGTTAGTGTTAGGGTTAGCGGTTAGGAGTTAGTGTTTTCTGAAGGGGTATGGTTAGAATTAGGATTGGGTTTAGAGTTAGGGTGAGGTATAGGGGTTAGGTTTAGGGGTTAGTTTTAGGGTAAAAGGATAGGATTAGGGTTACGGGTTGGGCTTAGGTTTAGGGTTAAAGTTTACTGCTAGGGTTAGGGATAGAGTTCAAGGTTAGCTTTAGGGGTTCTGGTTAGGGTTAGGTGTTAAGTTAGTGTCAGGGTTAGGTCTAGTCGTGAGGGTAAGATTAGGGTTAGCTTTAAGAGCTAGGGTTAGGTTTAATGGTTAGGATTAGGATTAGGGTTAAGGGTTAGGGTAAGGCTTAGGGGTTAGGGTGAAGGGTTAGGGTCAAGGGTTAGGGTTTTTGTTAGGCATAGCGTTGGGGTTAGAAGTAAGGGTTACTGTCAGTGTTAGGGTTGTAGGTAGGGTTACGGTTAGCAGATTAGAATTAGGGTTAGGGATTAGGTGTCACAGTGATGACTAGGAGATAGGGTTAGAATTATGGGATAGGGGTTGTTCTCAGGAAATGGGTTATGAATTAACGTTAGGATAAGAGGTTAAAGTTAGGCGCACGGTGAGGTTTACGTGTTAAGGGGAGAAATAGAAACAGGGTTGGGTGTTATGTTCAGGGTTAGGGTTATCTGTTAAAGGTATTGTTTATGCTTAGCGCACGGGCCCTGTCTGCAGTAGGCGGGCGGGGGGAGTTTAGGGGGCTGGGATTGTACCCTGGAACCCACTCTATCATACTCTGGGTATGGGCCCGTGGGTTTCATGCAGGACACAGTAGTAGAGCCTCCTTTGACGCATGGCATGGGAGGATTGCAGGCTTTCTAAACTCTAAGAAAGCAAGAAGTCTGAGAATTAGATTTAGGGTTAGGATTCTGGTTAGGCTTAAGGATGAAGTTTAGTGTTAGGGTGAGGGCTTAGGGTTAGGGATTAGGGTTAGGGTTAAAGGTCACACATAGTTTTAACGGTTACACTTTGGTTTAGGGTTGAGGTTTACGGTTAGGGTTAAGATGAGGGGTTAGGGTTTGGTACAGGGTTAGGGTTAAGTGTTAGGTTTACGGTTCAAGATTAGGATTAGGGTTAGGATTAAAGGTTAGCGTGAGAGTTAACGCTTAGGGTTAAGGTTAAGAGTTAGGGTTTAGGGGTAGGGTTAGCGTTAGTTTTAGGGTTAGAGTTATGTGCTATGGTTTGTGTTCGAGGTTAGGGTTAGGTTTACTGGTCACGGTTAGGGTTACGTTTAGGGGGTAGCATTAGGGTTAGGGTTAGGGTTAAGGGATAGGATTAGGGATAAGTGTTGGGCTTAGGGTTAGGGTTTAGTGTTAGGGTTAGCATTAAGGATTAGGGTTAGGGTCAGGGTTAAATGCTTGGGTGCGGGTAATGGTTAGGGTCAGGGTTAAGGTTCACGGATAGGGTTAGTGTTAAGGGTTACGGGTAGGTTTGGGCTTCAGGGTTAGTGTTAGCATTAGGGCTTAAGGTTAGGATTAGGCGGTAGGTTAGATTTAGGGTTAGATCTAGGCGTTAGGGTAAGGGCTAGCGTTAGGGTTAAGAGATAGGGTTATGTTTAATGCTTAGGATTAGGGTTAGCGTTTGGGGTTAAAGTAAGTGTTAGGGGTTAGGTTTAAGGATCCAAGGTTAGGGTTATTTTTAGCTGTAGTGTTAGGGTTAGGGATAAGGGATCCCATTAGCATTAAGGGTCTTCCTTACTGTAGGGTTAAGGGTTAGGCTTAGAGTTAAAGGTTAAGGTTAGGGTCAGTGTTAAGATTTAGGGTGAGGGTTAACGGTTAGGGTAAAGGTTAAGCGTTAGAGTTAGGGATTAGTGATTAGGGTTTTTGGTTAGTGTTAGGGTTAGCGGTTAGGAGTTAGTGTTTTATGAAGGGGTATGGTTAGAATTAGGATTGGGGTTAGAGTTAGGGTGAGGTATAGGGGTTAGGTTTAGGGGTTAGTTTTAGGGTAAAAGGATAGGATTAGGGTTACGGGTTGGGCTTAGGTTTAGGGTTAAAGTTTACTGCTGGGGTTAGGGATAGGGTTCAGGGTTAGCTTTAGGGGTTCTGGTTAGGGTTAGGTGTTAGGTTATTGTCAGGGTTAGGTCTAGTCGTGAGGGTAAGGTTTAGGGTTAGCTTTAAGAGCTAGGGTTAGGTTTAATGGTTAGGATTAGGATTAGGGTTAAGGGTTAGGGTAAGGCTTAGGGGTTAGGGTGAAGGGTTAGGGTCAAGGGTTAGGGTTTTTGTTAGGCATAGCGTTGGGGTTAGAAGTAAGGGTTACTGTCAGTGTTAGGGTTGTAGGTAGGGTTACGGTTAGGGTTAGCGGTTTAGAATTAGGGTTAGCGATTAGGTGTCACAGTGATGACTAGGAGATAGGGTTAGAATTATGGGATAGGGGTTGTTCTCAGGAAATGGGTTATGCATTAACGTTAGGATAAGAGGTTAAAGTTAGGCGCACGGTGAGGTTTACGTGTTAAGGGGAGAAATAGGAACAGGGTTGGGTGTTATGTTCAGGGTTAGGGTTATCTGTTAAAGGTATTGTTTATGCTTAGCGCACGGGCCCTGTCTGCATTAGGCGGGCGGGGGGAGTTTAGGGGGCTGGGATTGTACCCTGCAACCCACTCTATCATACTCTGGGTATGGGCCCGTGGGTTTCATGCAGGACACAGTGGTATAGCCTCCTTTCACTCATGGCATGGGAGGATTGCAGGCTTTCTAAACTCTAAGAAAGCAAGAAGTCTGAGAATTAGATTTAGGGTTAGGATTCTGGTTAGGGTTAAGGATGAAGTTTAGTGTTAGGGTGAGGGCTTAGGGTTAGGGATTAGGGTTAGGGTTAAATGTCACTCTTAGGTTTAACGGTTACACTTTGGTTTAGGGTTGAGGTTTACGGTTAGGGTTAAGATGAGGGGTTAGGGTTTGGTACAGGGTTAGGGTTAAGTGTTAGGTTTAGGGTTGAAGATTAGGATTAGGGTTAGGATTAAAGGTTAGCGTGAGAGTTAACGCTTAGGGTTAAGGTTAAGAGTTAGGGTTTAGGGTTAGGGTTAGGGTTAGGGTTAGTTTTAGGGTTAGAGTTATGTGCTATGGTTTGTGTTAGAGGTTAGGGTTAGGTTTACTGGTCACGGTTAGGGTTAGGTTTAGGGGGTAGCATTAGGGTTAGGGTTAGGGTTAAGGGATAGGATTAGGGTTAAGTGTTCGGCTTAGGGTTAGGGTTTAGTGTTAGGGTTAGCATTAAGGATTAGGGTTAGGGTCAGGGTTAAATGCTTGGGTGCGGGTAATGGTTAGGGTCAGGGTTAAGGTTCACGGATAGGGTTAGTTTTAAGGGTTACGGGTAGGTTTAGGGTTCAGGGTTAGTGTTAGCTTTAGGGCTTAAGGTTAGGATTAGGCGGTAGGTTAGATTTAGGGTTAGATCTAGGCGTTAGGGTAAGGGCTAGCGTTAGGGTTAAGAGATAGGGTTAGGTTTAATGCTTAGGATTAGGGTTAGCGTTTGGGGTTAAAGTAAGTGTTAGGGGTTAGGTTTAAGGATCCAAGGTTAGGGTTATTTTTAGCTGTAGTGTTAAGGTTAGGGATAAGGGATCCCATTAGCATTAAGGGTCTTCCTTACTGTAGGGTTAAGGGTTAGGCTTAGAGTTAAAGGTTAAGGTTAGGGTCCGTGTTAAGATTTAGGGTGAGGGTTAACGGTTAGGGTAAAGGTTAAGCGTTAGGGTTAGGGATTAGTGATTAGGGTGTTTGGTTAGTGTTAGGGTTAGCGGTTAGGAGTTAGTGTTTTATGAAGGGGTATGGTTAGAATTAGGATTGGGGTTAGAGTTAGGGTGAGGTATAGGGGTTAGGTTTAGGGGTTAGTTTTAGGGTAAAAGGATAGGATTAGGGTTACGGGTTGGGCTTAGGTTTAGGGTTAAAGTTTACTGCTGGGGTTAGGGATAGGTTTCAGGGTTAGCTTTAGGGGTTCTGGTTAGGGTTAGGTGTTAGGTTAGTGTCAGGGTTAGGTCTAGTCGTGAGGGTAAGGTTTAGGGTTAGCATTAAGAGCTAGGGTTAGGTTTAATGGTTAGGATTAGGATTAGGGTTAAGGGTTAGGGTAAGGCTTAGGGGTTAGGGTGAAGGGTTAGGGTCAAGGGTTAGGGTTTTTGTTAGGCATAGCGTTGGGGTTAGAAGTAAGGGTTACTGTCAGTGTTAGGGTTGTAGGTAGGGTTACGGTTAGGGTTAGCGGTTTAGAATTAGGGTTAGGGATTAGGTGTCACAGTGATGAATAGGAGATAGGGTTAGAATTATGGGATAGGGGTTGTTCTCAGGAAATGGGTTATGCATTAACGTTAGGATAAGTGGTTAAAGTTAGGCGCACGGTGAGGTTTACGTGTTAAGGGGAGAAATAGGAACAGGGTTGGGTGTTATGTTCAGGGTTAGGGTTATCTGTTAAAGGTATTGTTTATGCTTAGCGCACGGGCCCTGTCTGCATTAGGCGGGCGGGGGGAGTTTAGGGGGCTGGGATTGTACCCGGGAACCCACTCTATCATACTCTGGGTATGGGCCCGTGGGTTTCATGCAGGACACAGTGGTAGAGCCTCCTTTCACGCATGGCATGGGAGGATTGCAGGCTTTCTAAACTCTAAGAAAGCAAGAAGGCTGAGAATTAGATTTAGGGTTAGGATTCTGGTTAGGGTTAAGGATGAAGTTTAGTGTTAGGGTGAGGGCTTAGGGTTAGGGAATAGGGTTAGGGTTAAAGGTTACTCTTAGGTAACGGTTACACTTTAGTTTAGGGTTGAGGTTTACGGTTAGGGTTAAGATGAGGGGTTAGGGTTTGGTACAGGGTTAGGGTTAAGTGTTAGGTTTAGGGTTGAAGATTAGGATAAGGGTTAGCATTAAACGTTAGCGTGAGAGTTAACGCTTAGGGTTAAGGTTAAGAGTTAGGTTTAGGGTTAGGGTTAGGGTTAGTTTTAGGGTTAGAGTTATGTGCTATGGTTTGTGTTAGAGGTTAGGGTTAGGATTACTGGTCACGGTTAGGGTTACGTTTAGGGGGTAGCATTAGGGTTAGGGTTAGGGTTAAGGGATAGGATTAGGGGTAAGTGTTGTGCTTAGGGTTAGGGTTCAGTGTTAGGGTTAGCATTAAGGATTAGGGTTAGGGTCAGGGTTAAATGCTTGGGTGCGGGTAATGGTTAGGATCAGGGTTAAGGTTCACGGATAGGGTTAGTGTTAAGGGTTACGGGCAGGTTTAGGGTTCAGGGTTAGTGTTAGCATTAGGGCTTAAGGTTAGGATTAGGCGGTAGGTTAGATTTAGGGTTAGATCTAGGCGTTAGGGTAAGGGCTAGCGTTAGGGTTAAGAGATAGGGTTAGGTTTAATGCTTAGGATTAGGGTTAGGGTTTGGGGTTAAAGTAAGTGTTAGGGGTTAGGTTTAAGGATCAAAGGTTAGGGTTATTTTTAGCAGTAGTGTTAGGGTTAGGGATAAGGGATCCCATTAGCATTAAGGGTCTTCCTTACTGTAGGGTTAAGGGTTAGGCTTAGAGTTAAAGGTTAAGGTTAGGGTCCGTGTTAAGATTTAGGGTGAGGGTTAACGGTTAGGGTAATGGTTAAGCGTTAGGGTTAGGGATTAGTGATTATGGTTTTTGGTTAGTGTTAGGGTTAACGGTTAGGAGTTAGTGTTTTATGAAGGGGTATGGTTAGAATTAGGATTGGGGTTAGAGTTAGGGTGAGGTATAGGGGTTAGGTTTAGGAGTTAGTTTTAGGGTAAAAGGATAGGATTAGGGTTACGGGTTGGGCTTAGGTTTAGGGTTAAAGGTTACTGCTAGGTTTAGGGATAGGGTTCAAGGTTAGCTTTAGGGGTTCTGGTTACGGTTCGGTGTTAGGTTAGTGTCAGGGTTAGGTCTAGTCGTGAGGGTAAGGTTTAGGGTTAGTTTTAAGAGCCAGGATTAGGTTTAATGGTTAGGATTAGGATTAGGGTTAAGGGTTAGGGTAAGTCTTAGGGGTTAGGGTGAAGGGTTAGGGTCAAGGGTTAGGGTTTTTGTTAGGCATAGCGTTGGGGTTAGAAGTAAGGGTTACTGTCAGTGTTAGGGTTGTAGGTAGGGTTACGGTTAGGGTTAGCGGTTTAGAATTAGGGTTAGGGATTAGGTGTCACAGTGATGACTAGGAGATAGGGTTAGAATTATGGGATAGGGGTTGTTCTCAGGAAATGGGTTATGCATTAACGTTAGGATAAGAGGTTAAAGTTAGGCGCACGGTGAGGTTTACGTGTTAAGGGGAGAAATAGGAACAGGGTTAGGTGCCATGTTCAGGGTTAGGGTTATCTGTTAAAGGTATCATTTATGCTTAGCTCACGGGCCCTGTCCTCATTAAGCTGGGGGGAGGTTAGGGGGTTGGGATTGTCACCGGGAGCCCACTGTATCGGATTCTGGGTATGGGCCCGTGGGTTTCATGCAGGACACAGTGGTAGAGCTTCCTTTCACACATGGCATGGGAGGATTGCAGGCTTTCTAAACTCTAAGAAAGCAAGAAGTCTGAGAATTAGATTTAGGGTTAGGATTATGGTTAGTGTTCAGGATGAAGTGTAGTGTTATGGTGAGGGGATAGGGTTACAGATTAGGGTTACGGTTTAAGGTTACTGTTAGGTTTAACGGTTACAGTTCGTATTGGGGTTGAGGTTTGCGGATAGGGTTAAGATGAGGGGTTAGGGTTTGGTACAGGGTTAGGGTTGTGTTAGGTTTAGGGTTGAAGATTAAGATTAGGGTTAGGATTAAAGGTTAGCATGAGAGTTAACGGTTAAGGTTAAGGGTTAGGGTTAGGGTTTAGGTTTAGGGTTAAGGGTTAGGGTTAGTTTTAGGGTTAGAGTTATGTGTTAGGGTGTGTGTTAGAGATTAGGGTTAGGTTTATTGTTCACGGTTAGGGTTACGTTTAGGGGTTAGCATTAGGGTTAGGGATTAGGTTTAGGGTAAGTGTTTAGAGTTAGTGTTGGGCTTTAGGCTCGGGGCTTAGGTTCTGTGTCAGGGGTTAGGGTTGGTGGTAGGGCTTAGATTTAGCGGTCAGTTTAAGGGCACAGGACCTGGTTAATCTACAGTGAGAGGGGTGTGGTCGGAGTCACCACGAAAGCACAACGTCATTCCCTGGGCCTTGGGACAAAACCTACATGCAGGACTCAGTCGGAGCCTCATCTCACACATGGCATGGCTGTATTATAGGCTTGCTTCACTCTGGGAATGGAAGTAGTGTGAGAATTAGGGTTAGGTTTTGGGTTAGGGGTTTCGAGTTAAGGGTTAGGTTTCGAGTCAAGGTCAGGTGCTAGGGATTAGTGGTTAGGGTTAGAGTTAGTGTTAGGGGTTAGGTGTTAAGTCTGGGTTAGGGGGCCAGGGTTAGGTTTAGGGTTGGGGTTAGCGTTAGGGTTAGGGGTTAGGGTTAAGGGTTAGGCTTAGGGTTAGGCTTCAGGGTTAGGGTTATGGTTTAGGGTTAGAGTCAGGCTTAAGTGTTAGGGTGAGGCTTAACAGTTAGGGTTAGTGTTAGGGGGTTAGGGATAAGGTTAGGGTTAAGGGTTAGGTTTATGGTTCATGTTTAAGGTTAGGATTAGGGGTTAGGGTTAGTGTTAACTGTAGGTCTGTGTTGGCGTTAGATCTCTAGGCATTAGCGTATAGGTTAGGGTTAGGATTAATTAGGGTTATGTTTAATGGTTAGGATTGGGATTAGCGTTAAGGGTTAGGGTTAAGCTTTAGGGGTTATGACTAAGGATCAATGGTTAGGGTTATTTTTAGGCGTAGGGTTAGGGTAAGGGTTTTAGGGTTAGTGTTAGTGTTGTTGGTAGGGTTAAGGTTAGGGTTGGCGTTTCAGAATTAGGGATTAGGTGTTATGGTTATGGCTAGGAGTTAGGGTTAGTATTACGGTATAGGGCTTGTTCTCAGGGTGTCATGCATTATCGTTAAGGTAAGGGGTTAAGTTAGGGTTAGGGTGAGGTTTACGTGTTAAGGTGAGCAGTAGGATCAGGGTTAGGTGTTATGTTCTGGGTTAGGGTTATGGGTGTGGGGTAGGGTTTATGCTTAGGGCCCGGGCCCTGTATGCACCAGGAGGCGAAGTTAGGGGTCTGTGATGGTCGCTGGGAACCCACTCTATCGTACGCAGTGTATGGGCCTCTGGGTTTCATGCAGGACACTGTGGCAGAGCGGGCTTTCATGCGTGGCTTAGTAGGATTGTAGGCTTTCAAAACTCTGAGAAAGCAAGAAGTCTGAGAATTAGATTTAGGGTTAGGATTACTGTACGGTTTAGCGATGAAGATTAGTGATAGGGTGAGGCTTAGGGTTAAGGGTTAGGGTTAGGGTTAGGGTTGTTGGTAGGGTGAAGTTTAGGGTTGGCATTTTAGAATTAGGGATGAGGTGTTACGGTTATGGCTCGGGGTTAGGATTGGAATTATGGGATAGGACTTCTTCTCAGGGTGTTATGCATTAAGGTTAAGATAAGGGGATAAGTTAGGGTTACGGGGAGGTTTATGTTTTAAGGTGAGCAATAGGATCAGGGTCAGGTGCTATGTTCAGGGTGAGGGTTATCTGTTAGGGGTAGTGTTTATACTTAGCGTACAGGCCCTGTCTGCACTGGGCGGGGGGCTGGGGTTAGGGGGATGGGATTGTCCCCGGGAACCCACTCTATCATACGATAGGTATGGGCTCCTGGTTTCATGCAAGAGAGAGCTGCAGAGCCCCCTTTTACTCATGGCATGAGAGGATTTTAGGCTTTCTAAACTCTAAGAAAGCAAGAAGTCTGAGAATTAGATTTAGGGGTAGGATTATGATAATGTTTAGGGTTAGGGTTTGTGTTAAAGTGGGGTCTTAGGGTTAGGGGTTAGGGTTAGAGGTTAGTGTTAGGTTTAACAGTTACAGTTAGGTTTATGGTTAAGTTTCAGGGATAGGGTTAAGGTTTGGGTTTAGCGTTTGGCACAGGGTTAGGCTTCAGTGTTAGCTTTATGGTTAAAGATTAGGATTAGGGTTAGTGTGAGGGTTAATGGTAAGGGTCAAGATTAAGGGTTAGGGTTGGGGTTAGGGTTAGGTTTAGGGTTAGGGCTTAGGGTTAAGGGATAGGATTAGGGTTAAGTGTTGGGCTTATTGTTAGGGTTAAAGTTTAGTGTTAGGGTTAATGTTTAGTGTTATGGTCCAGTTTAAGTGTTAGGGTGAGGGTTAACAGTTAGGATTAGGCTTAGGGGTTAGGGATATAGTGAAGGTTCAGTGTTAGGGTTAGGTTTAGGGTTCAGGGTTAGGGTTAGCTTTAGGGGTTATGGTTAGGGTTAGGTGTTAGGTTAGTGTCAGGGTTAGGTCTAGTCGTGAGGGTAAGGTTTAGGGTTAGCTTTAAGAGCTAGGGTTAGGTTTAATGGTTAGGATTAGGATTAGGGTTAAGGGTTAGGGTAATGCTTAGGGGTTAGGGTGAAGGGTGAAGCGTTAGGGCTTTTGTTAGGCATAGCGTTGGGGTTAGAAGTAAGGGTTCCTGTCAGTGTTAGGGTTGTAGGCAGCGTTACGGTTAGGCTTAGGGGTTGAGAATTAGGGTTAGGGATTAGGTGTTACAGTGATGACTAGGAGATAGGGTTAGAATTATGGGATAGGGGATGTTCTCAGGGAATGGGTTATGCATTAACGTTACAATAAGAGGTTAAAGTTAGGCTCACGGTGAGGTTTACGTGTTAAGGGGAGAAATATGAACAGGGTTAGGTGCCATGTTCAGGGTTAGGGTTATCTGTTAAAGGTATCATTTATGCTTAGCGCACGGGCCTCTCGGCATTAAGCTGGGGGGAGGTTAGGGGGCTGGGATTGTCACCGGGAACCCACTGTATCGGACTCTGGGTATGGGCCCGTGGGTTTCATGCAGGACACAGTGGTAGAGCCTCCTTTCACACATGGCATGGGAGGATTGCAGGCTTTCTAAACTCTAAGAAAGCAAGAAGTCTGAGAATTAGATTTAGGGTTAGGATTACTGTACGGTTTAGGGCTGAAGATTAGTGATAGGGTGAGACTTAGGGTTAGGGGTTAGGGTTAGGGTTAGGGTTGTTGGTAGGGTGAAGGTTAGGGTTGGCATTTTAGAATTAGGGATGAGGTGTTACGGTTATGGCTACGGGTTAGGATTAGAATTATGGGATAGGACTTCTTCTCAGGGTGTTATGGATTAAGGTTAAGATAGGGGATAAGTTAGGGTTACGGGGAGGTTTATGTTTTAAGGTGAGCAATAGGATCAGGGTCAGGTGCTATGTTCATGGTGAGGGTTATCTGTTAGGGGTAGTGTTTATACTTAGCGTACAGGCCCTGTCTGCACTGGGCGGGGCCTGGGGTTAGGGGGATGAAATTTTCCCCGGGAACCCACTCTATCATACGCTAGGTATGGGCTCCTGGTTTCATGCAAGAGAGAGCTGCAGAGCCCCCTTTTACTCATGGCATGGGAGGATTTTAGGCTTTCTAAACTCTAAGAAAGCAAGAAGTCCGAGAATTAGATTTAGGGGTAGGATTATGATAATGTTTAGGGTTACCGTTAGGGTTAGGGTTAAGGGTTAGGCTTAGGGTTAGGATTCAGGTTTAGAGTTAAGGTTTAGGGTTAGGGTCAGGGTTAAGGGTTAGGGTGAGGGTTAACAGGTACGGTTAGGGTTAGGGTGTTAGGGATAGGGTTAGGGTTAAGGGTTAGGTTTATGGTTCATGTTTAAGGTTAGCATTAGGGATTAGGGTTAGTGTTAACTGTAGGTCCTGTTGGGGTTGGATATCTAGGCATTATGGCAAAGGTTAGGGTTAGGGTTAAGAGTCAGGGTTATGTTTAATGGTTAGGATTGGGATTAGGGTTAAGTGTTAGGGTAAGGCTTAGGGGTTAGGGTGAAGGGTGAAGGGTTAGGGCTTTTGTTAGGCATAGCGTTGGGGTTAGAAGTAAGGGTTACTGTCAGTGTTAGGGTTGTAGGTAGGGTTACGGTTGGGGTTATCAGTTTAGAATTACGGTTAGGGGTCAGGTGCTACAGTTATCACTAGGAGATAGGGTTAGAATTATGGGATAGGGAATGTTATGGGGGAATAGGTTATGCATTAACATTAGAATAAGAGGTTAAAGTTAGGCTCACGGTCAGGTGTACGTGTTAAGGGGAGAAATAGGAACAGGGTTAGGTGTTATGTTCAGGGTTAGGGTTATCTGTTAAAGGTATTGTTTATGCCTAGCGCACGGGCCCTGTCTGCGTTAGCCAGGGGGAGTTTAGGGGGCTGGCATTGTCACCGGGAACCCACTGTATCAGACTCTGGGTATGGGCCCGTGGGTTTCAAGCCGGACACATTGGTAGAGCTTCCTTTCACACATGGCATGGGAGGATTGCAGGCATTCTAAACTCTAAGAAAGCAAGAAGTCTCAGAATTAAATTTAGAGTTAGGATTATGGTTAGGGTTCAGGATGAAGTGTAGTGTTACGGTGAGGGCTTAGGGTTACGGATTAGGGTTAGGGTTTAAGGTTACTGTTAGGTTTAACGGTTACAGTTCGTTTAGGGTTGAGGTTTGCGGATAGGGTTAAGATGAGGGATTAGTGTTTGGTACAGGGTTAGGGTTAAATGTTAGGTTTAGGGTTCAAGATTAGGATTAGGGTTAGGATTAAAGGTTAGCATGAGAGTTAACGGTTAAGGTTAAGGGTTAGGGTTAGGGTTTAGGTTTAGGGTTAAGGGTTAGGGTTAGTTTTAGGGTTAGAGTTATGTGTTAGGGTTTGTGTTAGAGGTTAGGGTTAGGTTTACTGTTCATGGTTGGGGTTACCTTTAGGGGTTAGCATTAGGGTTAGGGATAAGGTTAAGGGTAAGTGTTTAGAGTTAGTGTTGGGCTTTAGTCTCGGGGATTAAGTTCAGGGTAAAGGTTTAGGTTTGGTGGTAGGGCTTAGATTTAGCGGTCAGTTTAAGGGCACAGGACCTGGTTAATCTACGGTGAGAGGGGTGCAGTTGGAGTCATCACGAAAGCACAACATCATTCCCTGGGCCCTGGGACAAGACCTACATGCAGGACTCAGGCGGAGCCTCATCTCACACATGGCATGGCTGTATTGTAGGCTTGCTTCACTCGGGAATGGAAGTAGTGTGAGAATTAGGGTTAGGGTTGGGGTTAGGGGTTTCGAGTTAGGGGTTAGTTTCGAGTCAGGGTCAGGTGCTAGGGATTAGTGGTTAGGGTTAGAGTTAGTGTTAGGGGTTAGGTGTTAAGTCTGGGTTTGGGGTCCAGGGTTAGGTTTAGGGTTGGGGTTAGTGTTAGCTGTAGATGTCAGGGTTAAGGGATAGGTTTAGGGTTAAGGGTTAGGCTTAGGGTTAGGGTTCAGGGTTAGGGTTAAGGTTTAGGGTTAGAGTCAGGGTTAAGGGTTAGGGTGAGGCTTAACAGTTAGGGTTAGGGTTAGGGGGTTGGGATAGGGTTAGGGTTAAGGGTTAGGTTTATGGTTCAGGTTTAAAGTTGGCATTAGGTGTTAGGGTTAGTGTTAACTGTAGGTTAGTGTTGGGGTTAGATCTCTAGGCATTAGGGTAAAGGTTACGGTTAGCGTTAAGAGTTAGGGTTATGTTTAATGGTTAGGATTGGGATTAGCGTTAAGGGTTAGGGTTAAAGTTTAGGGGTTATGACTAAGGATCAATGCTTAGGGTTATTTTTAGGCGTAGGGTTAGGGTAAGGGTTTAGGGTTAGTGTTAGAGTTGTTGGTAGGGTTAAGGTTAGGGTTGGCGTTTCAGAATTAGGGATTAGGTGTTATGGTTATAGCTAGGAGTTAGGGTTAGAATTACGGTATAGGGCTTGTTCTCAGGGTGTCATGCATTATCGTTAAGATAAGGGGTTAAAGTTCGGGTTACAGTGAGGTTTGCGTGTTAAGGTGAGCAGTAGGATCAGGGATAGTTGTTATGTTCTGGGTTAGGGATATGGGTGAGGGGTAGGGTTTATGCTTAGGTCACAGGCCCTGTATGCATTAGAAGGCGAAATTAGGGGTCTGTGATGGTCGCTGGGAACCCACTCTATCGTACGCAGTGTATGGGCTTCTGGGTTTCATGCAGGACACTGTGGTAGAGCCGGCTTTCATGCATGGCTTAATAGGATTGTAGGCTTTCAAAACTCTGAGAACGCAAGAAGTCTGAGAATTATATTTAGGGTTAGGATTACGGTACGGTTTAGGGATGAAGACTAGTGATAGGGTGAGGGCTTAGGGTTAGGGTTTTGGGTTAGGGTTAGGGTTTTTGGTAGGGTGAAAGCTAGGGTTGGCATTTTAGAAATAGGGATGAGGTGTTACGGTTATGTCCAGGTGATAGGATTAGAATTATGGGATAGGGCTTCTTCTCAGGGTGTTATGCATTAAGGTTAAGATAAGGGGATAAGTTAGGGTTACGGGGAGATTTATGTTTTCAGGTGAGCAATAGGATCAGGGTTAGGTGTTATGTTCAGAGTGAGGGTTATCAGTTAGGGGTATTGATTATACTTAGGGCACGGGCCCTGTATGCACTTGGCGGCGGGCGGGGATTATAGCGATGGGATTGTCCCCGGGAACCCACTCTATCATACGCTGGGTATGGGCTCCTGGGTTTCATGCAGGACACAGTGGCAGAGCCCCCTTTTACTCATGGCATGGGAGGATTGTAGGCTTTCTTAACTCTGAGAAAGCAAGAACTCTGAGAATTAGATTTAGGGGTAGGATTATGGTAATGTTTAGGGATCAAGATTCGTGTTAGGGTGGCGTCTTAGGGTTAGGGGTTAGGGTTAAAGGTTAATGTTAGTTTTAACAGTTACAGTTAGGTTTACGGTTCAGTTTGAGGGTTAGGGTTTATGTTTGGGTCTAGTGTTTGACACAGGGTTAGGCTTCAGTGTTAGCTTTATGGTTAAAGATTAGGATTAGAGTCACGGTTAAGGTTTAGTGTGATGGTTAATGGTAAGGGTCAATATTATGGGTTAGGGTGGGGTTAGGGTTAGGAATAAGGCTTCATGTAACCTTTAGGGTTAGAGTTAATTGTTGTCGTTACGGGTAGAGGTTAGGGTTAGGTTTAGGATTCATGGTTAGGGTTATGTTTAGCGGTTAGTGTTAGGGTTAGTGGTCAGGTTTAAGGTAAGGTTTTAGAGTTAGTGTTCGGCGTTACAGTCCGAGCTTATGTTTACGGTTAGGGGTTAGTGTTAGTGTTAGGGCTGAGATTTATCTGTTAGTTAAGGGCACAGGACTTGTTTAATCTATGGTGAGAAGGGTGTGGACAGGTCGCTGTGACACCACACCATCGTACTCTTTGTATTTGGCCCCGACCTACATGTGGGACACAGGCAGAGCCTCATCTCAGGAATGGCATGGCTGTATTGTAGGTTTGCTTAAGGCTGAGAATGGAAGAGGTGTGAGAATTAGGGTTAAGTTTAGGGTTACGGGTTTGGGGTTAGGGGTTTAGGGTTAGAGGGAGGGTTAGGGGTTAGGGATTAGTAGTTAGGGTTACTGTTAGCATTAAAGGTTAGGTCTTAGGGTTGGGATAGGAGCTAGGGTTAGGTTTAGGGTTGGGTTCAGTGTTAGGTTTAGGGTTAGGGGTTAGGGTCAGGCTTAGGGTTAAGGGATAGGATTCGGGTTAAGTGTTGGGCTTAGGGTTAGAGTTTAGTGTTAGGGTTATCATTAAAGATTAGGGTTAGGATCAGGGTTAAATGTTTGGGTGCGGGTAATGGTTAGGGTCAGGGTTAAGGGTTACGGATAGGGTTAGTGTTAAGGGTTACGGGTAGGTTTAGGGTTCAGGGTTAGAGTTAGCATTAGGGCTTAAGGTTAGGATTAGGTTGTAGGTTAGATTTAGGGTTAGATCTAGGCGTTAGGGTAAGGTCTAGGGTTAGGATTAAGAGATAGGGTTAGGTTTAATGCTTAGGATTAGGGTTAGGGTTTGGGGTTAAAGTAAGTGTTAGGGGTTACGTTTAAGGATCAAAGGTTAGGGTTATTTTTATCCGTAGTGTTAGGTTTAGGGTTAAGGGATAAGGTTAGCGTTAAGGGTTTCCCTTACTGTTAGGGTTAAGGGTTAGGCTTAGAGTTAAAGGTTAATGTTAGGGTCAGTGTTAAGGGTTAGGGTGAGGGTTAATGGTTAGGGTAAAGCTTAAGCCTTAGGGTTAAGGGTTAGCAATTAGGGTTTATGATTAGTGTTAGGGTTAGGGGTTAGGAGTTAGTGTTTTATGAAGGGGTATGTTTAGAGTTAGGTTTCGGGTTAGTATTAGGGTTAGGTTTAGGGGTTAGTTTTAGGGTAAAAGGGTAGGATTAGGGTTAAGGGTTGGGCTCAGGTTTAGGGTTAAAGTTTAGTGTTAGGGTTAATGTTTAGTGTTATGGTCCAGTTTAAGTGTTAGGGTGAGGGTTAACGGTTAGGATTAGGCTTAGAGGTTGGGGATATAGTGAGGGTTCAGTGTTAGGGTTAGGTTTAGGATTCAGGGTTAGGGTTAGCTTTAGGGGTTATGGTTAGGGTTAGATGTTAGGTTAGTGTCAGGGTTAGGTCTAGTCGTGAGGGTAAGGTTTAGGGTTAGCTTTAAGAGCTACGGTTAGGTTTAATGGTTAGCATTAGGATTAGGGTTAAGGGTTAGGTTAAGGCTTACGGGTTAGGGTGAAGGGTGAAGGGTTAGGGCTTTTGTTAGGCATAGCGTTGGGGTTAGAAGTAAGGGTTACTGTCAGTGTTATGGTTGTAGTTAGGGTTACGGTTAGGGTTAGCAGTTTAGAATTAGGGTTAGGGATCAGGTTTTACAGTTATGACTAGGAGATAGGGTTAGAATTATGGGATAGGGGTTGTTCTCAGGGAATGGGTTATGCATGAACGTTACGATAAGAGGTTACAGTTAGGCTCACGGTGAGGTTTACGTGTTAAGGGGAGAAATAGGAACAGGGTTAGGTTTTATGTTCAGGGTTAGGGTTACCTGTTAAAGGTATTGTTTATGCTTACCGCATGGGCCCTGTCTGCATTAGGCGGTGTGGAAGGTTAGGGGGCTGGGATTGTCACCAGGAACCCACTGTATCGTACTCTGGATATCGGCCCATGGGTTTCATACAGGACACAGTGGTAGAGCCTCCTTTAACGCATGGCATGGGAGGATTGCAGGCTTTCTAAAGTCTAAGAAAGCAAGACGTCTGAGAATTAGATTTAGGGTTAGGATTATGGTTAGGGTTAAGGATGAAGTTTAGTGTTAGGGTGAGGGCTTAGGGTTAGGGATTAGGGTTAGGATTAAAGGTTATTCTTAGGTTTAATGGTTACAGTTCGGTTTATGGTTGAGGTTTACTGTTAGGGTTAAGATGAGTGGTTAGGGTTTGGTACAGGGTTAGGGTTAAGTGTTAGGTTTAGGGTTGAAGATTAGGATTAGTGTTAGGATTAAAGGTTAGCATGAGAGTTAACGGTTAGGGTTAAGGTTAAGAGTTACGGTAGGGTTTAGGTTTAGGGTTAAGTGTTAGGGTAAGTTTTAGGGTTAGAGTTATGTGTTAGGGTTTGTGTTAGATGTTAGGGTTAGGTTTACTGTTCACGGTTAGGGTTACGTTTAGGGGTTAGCATTAGGGTTAGGGATTAGGTTTAGGGTAAGGGTTTAGTGTTAGTGTTGGGCTTTAGGCTCGGGGCTTAGGTTCAGGGTCAGTGGTTAGGGTTGGTGGTAGAGCTCAGATTTAGCGGTCAGTTTAAGGGCACAGGACTTGGTTAATCTAAGGTGAGAGGGGTGCGGTCAGAGTCACCATGAAAGCACAACATCATTCCCTGGGCCTTGGGACAAAACTTACATGCAGAACTCAGGTGGAGCCTCATCTCACACATGGCATGTCTGTATTGTAGGCTTGCTTCACTCTGGGAATGGAAGTAGTGTGAGAATTAGGGTTAGGTTTGCGGTTAGGGGTTTCGAGTTAGGGGTTAAGTTTCGAGTCAGGGTTAGGTGCTAGTGGTTAGGGGTAGAGTTAGTGTTACGGGTTCGGTGTTAATTCTGGGTTAGGGGGCCAGGGTTAGGTTTAGGGTTGGGGTTAGTGTTATGGTTAGTGGTTAAGGTTAATGGAAAGGGTTAGGGTTAAGGGTTAGGCTTAGGGTTAGGGTTCAGGGTTAGGGTTCAGGTTTAGGGTTAGGGTCAGGGTTAAGGGTTAGGGTGAGGGTTAATTGTTAGGGGGTTAGGGTTAAGGATTAGGTTTATTGTTCAGGTTTAAGGTTATAATTAGGGGTTTGTGTTACTTGTAACTGTAGGTCAGTGTTGGGGTTAGAACTCTAGGCATTAATGTAAAGGTTAGAGTTAGGGTTCAGAGTTAGGGTTATGTTTAATTGTTAGGATTGGGATTAGGGTTAAGCGTTAGGGTTAAGGTTAGGGGTTATGACTAAGGATCAACGGTTAGGGTTATTTTTAGGCATAGGGTTAGGGTAAGGGGTTAGGGTTAGTGTTAGTGTTGTTGGTAGGGTTAAGGTTAGGGTTGGCGTTTCAGAATTGGAGATTAGGTGTTATGGTTATGGCTAGGAGTTAGGGTTAGAATTACAGTACAGGGCTTGTTCTCAGGGTGTCATGCATTAACGTTACGATATGGGGTTAAAGTTAGGGTTACGGTGAGGTTTACGTGTTAAGGTGAGCATTAGTATCAGGGTTAGGTGTTATGTTCTGGGTTAGGGTTATGGATGAGGGCTAGTGTTTATGCTTAGGGCATGGGCCCTGTATGCCCTAGGAATCGAAGTTAGGGGTCTGTTGTGGTCGCTGGGAACCCACTCTATCGTACGCTGTGTATGGGCCTCTGGGTTTCTTGCAGGACACTGTGGCAGAGCCGGCTTTCATGCATGGCTTAGTAGGATTGTAGGCTTTCAAAACTCTGAGAACGCAAGAAGTCTGAGAATTAGATTTAGGGTTAGGATTACGGTACGGTTTAGTGATGAAGATTAGTGATAGGGTGAGGGCTTAGGGTTAGAGGTTAGCTTTAGGGTTAGGGTTGTTGGTAGGGTGAAGGTAGGGTTGGCATTTTAGAATTAGGGATGAGGTGTTATGGTTATGGCTGGGGATTAGGATTGGAATTATGGGATGGGGCTTCTTCTCAGGGTGTTATACATTAACGTTAATATAAGGGGATAAGTTAGGGTTACGGGGAGGTTTATGTTTTAAGGTGAGCAATAGGATCAGGGTCAGGTGTTATATTCAGGGTGAGGGTTATCTGTTAGGGGTAGTGTTTATACTTAGCGTACGGGCCCTGTCTGCACTGGGCGGGGGGCGGGGGTTAGGGGGATGGGATTGTGCCCGGGAACGCACTGTATCGTACGCTGGGTATGGGCTCCTGGGTTTCATGCAGGACACAGTGGCAGAGCCCCCTTTTACTCATGGCATGGGAGGATTGTAAGCTTTCTAAACTCTGAGATAGCAAGAAGTCTGAGAATTAGATTTAGGGGTAAGATTATGGTAATGTTTAGTGAGGAAGATTAGTGTTAGGGTGGGCTCTTAGGGTTAGGGGTTAGGGTTAAAGGTTCGTGTTATTTTTAACAGTTACAGTTACGTTTTCGGTTAAGTTTCAGGGTTAGGGTTAGGGTTAAGGTTTGGTTTTATCGTTTGGCACAGGGTTAGGCTTCAGTGTTAGCTTTATGGTTAAAGATTAGGATTAGGGTTAGGGTTAAGGGTTAGGGTGAGGGTGAATGGTAAGGGTCAAGGTTAAGTGTTAGGGTTGGGCTTAGGGTTAGGAATAAGGCTTCGTGTAACGTTTAGGTTTAGAGTTAAGTGTTATGGTTATGGCTACAGGTTAGGGTTAGGTTTAGGGTTCATGGTTAGGGTTACATTTAGGGGTTTGGGTTATGGGTTAAGTTTAGGGTGAGTGTTTAGTGTTACTGTTGGGCGTTAGGATAAGGGCCGAGGTTTAGGGTTAGGATTTAGGTTTAGTATTAGGGCTTAGATTTAGTGGTTAGTTTAAGGGCACATGCTCTGTTTAATCTATGGTGGGAAGGGTGCAGACTGGGTCGCCTCAACACCACACCATCGTACCTTGGGCCCAGACCTACATGCAGGACTCAGGCAGAGCCTCTTCTCACTCGTGGCATGGCTCTATTGTAGGCTTGGTCAACTCTGAGAACGAAGGAAGTGTGAGAATTAGGGTTATGTTTAGGGTTATGTGTTTGGGGTTAGAGGTTTAGGTTTGAGTGAAGTTTAGTGGTTAGGAATTAGAAGTTAGGATTAGTGTGTCAGGGGTTAGGTGTTAGGTTTTTGTAAGGGGCTAGTGTTAGATTTAGGTTTAGGGTTAAAGTTCAGGTGGGTTAGGGGTCAGCGTTAGGGTTAGGCTTACAAGATAGGATTAAGGTAAAGGGTGAAGGCTTAAGATTAGCAGTAAGGGTTAAGGTTAGGGTTAAGGGTTAGGGTTTCGTTCCAAGTTAAGGGTGAGAGTGAGGGTTAACAGTTGCGATTAGGGTAATGGTTTAGGGATAGTAATAGGTTTAAGGGATAGGGTTAGGGTTAGGTTTAGGGTTCGGGGTTAGGGTTAGCATTAGCGGTTAGGGTTAGGGTTAGGGGTTAGGGTTACAGTTAGGGTTAGGTCTAGGCATTATGGTAATGGTTCGTGTTAGGGTTAAGAATTAGGGTTAGGTTTAATTGTTAGGATTATGATCAGGGTAATGGTTAGGGTTAGGGTTAGCGGTTAGAGTTAGGGTTAGTGTTAGGGTTGTTTGTAGGGTGAAGGTAATGTTTAGCAGTTTAGAATTAAGGTTAGGGATTAGGTGTTACGGTTATGCTAGGAGTTAGGCTTAGAATTAAGGGATAGGGTTTGTTCTTAGGGTAAGTGTTATGCAATAACATTAGGATAGGGGTTAAAGTTAGGGTTACAGTGAGGTTTACGTGTTAAGGTGAACAATAACATCAGGGTTAGGTGTTATGTTCAGGGTTAGGGTTATGGGTGAGGTGCAGGGTTTTTGCTTAGGGCATGGGCCCTGTCAGCACTAGCAGGGGGAGTTAGGGGGGCTGTGATTGTCCCCGGGAACCCACTCTATCGTACGCAGTGTATGGGCTCCTGGGTTTCATGCAGGACACTGTGGCAGAGCCAGCTTTCACGCATGGCTTTGGAGAATTGTAGGCTTTTAAAACTCTGAGATAGCAAGAAGTCTGAGAATTAGATTTAGGGTTAGGATTATGGTTAGGGTTAGGGATGAAGATTAGTCAGGGAGAGGGCTTAGGGTTAGGGCTTAAGCTTCGAGTGAGGATTAGGGGTTAGGGAGTAGGTGTTGGGTTTAGTGATAGGGTTAGGGCTTAGGGGTTAGGGTTGGGTTAGGGGCTAGGGTTAGATTTAGAGTGGGGTTAGGGTTAGCGTTAGGGGTTAGGGTTAGGGTTAAGGGATAGGATAAGGGTTAAGCGTTAAGGCTTAGGGTTAGCGTTAAGTGTTAGGTTTAGTTTTAAGGGTTAGGGTTACAGTTCGAGTTAAGGGTTAGTGTGGGGTTAACGGTTAGGGCTAGGGTTATGGGTTAAGGATAGAGTTAGGTTTAAGTCTTAGGATTAGGGTTCAGTGTTAGGGTTAGCATTAGGGATTAGCGTTAGGGTTAGGGGTTACGTTTACTCTTAGGGTTAGGTCTAGGCATTAGGGTACGTGTTAGTGTTAGGCTTAAGAGTTAGGGTTAGGTTTAATTGTTAGGATTAGGATCAGGGTTAAGGGTTAGGGTTAAGTGTCAAGTGTTACGGTTATTTTTAGGTGTACGGTTAGGGTTAGCAGTTAGGGTTAGGGTTAGTTTGTAGAGATAAGGTAATGTTTAGCAGTTTTGAATTAGCCTTAGGGAATAGGTGTTACAATTGTGGCTAGGAGTTAGGGTTAGAATTAAGGGATAGGGGTTGTTCTTAGGGTAAGTCTTATGCATTAACGTTAGGATAACGGGTTCAAGTTAGAGTTATGGTGAGGTTGATGTGTTAAGGTGAGCAATAGTATCAGGGTGAGCTGTGATGTTCAGGGTTAGGGTTATGGGTGAGGGGTAGTGTTTATGCTTATATCACGAGCCCTCTCTGCTCTAGGAGGGGGCTTAGAGGGCTGGGATAGATGCCGGAAGCCACTCTATCATACGCTGGGTATGGGCCCCTTGGTTTCATGCCGGACACAGTGGCCGAGCCTCCTTCTACACATGGCATGGGAGGATTGTAGGCTTTGTAAACTCTGAGAAAGCAAGAAGTCTGAGAATTAAATTTAGGGCTAGGATTAGGGTTAGGGTTAGCAATATATGTTACTGTTATGGTGAGGGCTTAGGGTTAGGGGTTTCGGTTAGGGTCAGGGTTAAAGGTTAGTGTTAGGTTTAACAGTTACAGTTAGGTTTAGGGTTAAGCTTTAAGGTTTAAGCTTAGGGTTAAGATTAGGGTTTAGGTTTTGGTACAGGGTAAGGGTTAAGTGCTAGGTTTAGGCTTAAAGATTAGGATTAGGGTTAGGGTTAAGGTTTAGTGTGAGGGTTAACGGTTAGGGTTAAGGTTAAGTGTTAGGTTTATGGGTTAGGGTTAGGGTTAAGTGTTCATGTTAGGTTTAGGGTTAGAGTTAAGTGTTATGGTTAGGGTTAGGGGTTTGGGTTAGGTTTAAGGTTCATGGTTAAGGTTACATTTAGGGGTTAGGTTTAGGGTAAGCGTTTAGTGTTCGTGTTGGGCATTAGGGTGAGGGCTTAGGTTTAGGGTTAGGGGTTAGGGTCAGTGTTTGGGCTTTGATTTGGCGGTTAGTTTAAGGGTACAGGACCTGTGTAATCTATGGTGAGTAGGGTGCAGAATGTTTACATTCGACACCACACCATCGGATCCTGGGCCTTTGGGCCAGACCTACTTGCAGGACTCATGCGGAAACTCTACTCACGCATTGCATGGTTTTATTTTAGGCTTGGTTAACTCTGAGAATGGAAGTAGTGTGAGAAATAGGGTTATGGTTAGGGTTAAGGGTTTGGTGTTAGGGGTTAGGGTTCAAGTGAGGTTTAGTGGTTAGGGACTAGGATTTAGGGTTAGTGTTAGGGTTAGGGGTTAGTTTTGCGTTAGGGGCTAGGGTTAGATTTATGGTTGGGGTTAGTGTTAGGGTTAGGATTAGGCATCAGGGTTAGTATTAGGGTTAAAGGATAGGATTGGAGTTAAGTGTTAAGGCTTAGGGTTTGTGTTAAGTGTTAGGGTTGGGGTTTAGGCTTAGGGTTACGGTTTGAGTTAAGCTCTAGGGTGAGGGTTAAAGATTAGGCTTAGGATTATTGGTTAGGGATAGAGTTATGTTTAAGGGTTAGGGATAGGGTTAGGTTTAGGGTTCAGTGTTAGGGTTAGCATTAGGGGTTAGGGTTAGGGTTAGGGGTTAGGCGTAGTGATGTATTAAGGGCTATGGTTAGAATTAGGATTGGGGTTAGTGTTAGGTTTAGGGTTAGGGGTTAGGTTTAGGGTTAAGGGATAGGATTATGGTTAAGGGTTGGGCGTAGGTTTAGGGTTAAGATTTAGTGTTAGGGTCCGGTTTAAGGGTTAGGGTGAGGGTTAACGGTTAGGGTTAGGGTTGGGGTTAGGGGTTAGGGATATAGTTAGTATTAAGTGTTAGGGTTAGGTTTAGGGTTCAGGGTTAGGGTTAGCTTTAGGGGTTATGATTAGGGTTAGGTGTTAGGTTAGTGTCAGGGTTAGGTCTAGGCGTCAGGGTAAGGTTTAGGGTTAGGGTTAAGAGCTAAGGTTGGGTTTAGTGGTTAGGATTAGGATTAGGGTTAGGAGTTAGGGTAAAGGGTCAAGGGTTAGCATTATTTTTAGCCATAGCTTTGGCGTTAGGAGTAAGGATTAGGTTCAGTGTTAGGGTAACAGTAGGTTACCGTAACAGTAACTACGTAGGGTAACAGTTAGTGTTAGTGGTTTAGAATTAGGGTTAGGGATTAGTTGTCACAGTTATGACTAGGAGATAGGGTTAGAATTATGGGATAGGGGTTAATCTCAGGGTAAGTGTTATGCATTAACGTTAGGATAAGAGGTTAAAGTTCAGGTTACGGTGAGGTTTACATTCTAAGGTGAGCACTAGAATCAGGGTTAAATGTTATTTTCAGGGTTAGAGTTTTGGGTGAGGTGTAGAGTTTATGCTTAGGGCACGGGCCTTGTCTGCATTAGGCGGGGGGGGGGTTAGGGGGCTGGGATTGTCACCAGGAACCCACTCTATCGTACTCTGGCCATGGGCCCCAGCGGTTCATTCAGGACACAGTGGAAGAGCCTCCTTTCACGCATGGCATGGGAGGATTGTAGGCTTTCTAAACTCTAAGAAAGCAAGAAGACTGAGAATTAGATTTAGGGTTAGGGTTAGGGTTCGTGTTAAGGATCAAGGTTAGTGTTAGGGTGAAGGCTTAGAGTTAGGGGTTATGGGTAGCGTTACAGGTTACTCTTAGTTTTAACCATTACAGTTAGGTTCAGGGTTAAGGTTTATGGTCAGGTTTAAGGTTAGGGTTTAGGGTTTGGTACAGGATTAGGGTTAAATATTAGGTTTAGGGTTAAAGATTACGATTAAGGTTAGGTTTAAAGGTTAGTGTGAGGGTTAACAGTCAGGGTTAAAGTTAAGAGTTAGGGTTAGGGTTAGTGTTAGGATTAAGGGTTCATGTTAGGTTTAGGGTTAGAGTTAAGTGCTATGGTTAGCGCTCGAGGTTAGGGTTAGGTTTAGGGTTCACAGTTAGGGTTACGTTTAGAGGTTAGCATTAGGGTTAGGGATTAGCTTTAGGGTAAGAGTTTAGAGTTAGTGTTGGGCTTTAGGCTCAGGGCTTAGGTTTAGGGTCAGAGGTTAGGGTTGATGTTAGGGCTTAGATTTAGTGGTTAGTTTAAGGGCACAGGACCTGTTTATTCTACAGTGAGAGGGGTTAGGGTTAGGGTTAGGGTTGTCGTAGGGGTTAAGGTTAGATTTAACCTTGGGGTTAGTGTTAGGGTTAGGATTAGGGGGTTAGTGTTAGGGTTAGGGGTTAAAAACACCTACAGCCAGCCCTAACCCGATTTCTGACACTTGTTCCATTCTCAGAGTTAACCAAGCCTACAATACGGCCATGTCATGCGTGAGAAGAGGCTCCACCTGAGTCCTGTATGTAGGTCTTGGCCCAAGGCCCAGCGTACGGTGGTGTTGTGTCGCAGCGACCCTGTGCACCACTCTCACCATAGATTAAACAGGTCCTGTACCCTTAAACTAACCGCTAAATCTCAGCCCTAACACTAATCCTAACCCCTAACCCTAAAAGTTATCCTTAACCCTAACTGTTAACACTCAAACTAACCCTTAACTCTAACCCTTGTCATGATCTTTAACCCTAACCCTAACACTTAACCCTAACCCTGTACCAAACCATAACCCCTAAGCTTAACCCTAACCCTAAACCTAAACCCTAAGTCTAACTGTAACTGTTAAACCTAACAGTAACTTTTAACCCTAAAACTAACCGTATCCCCTTACCCGAAGCCCTCACCCTAAGATTAAACTTCATCCCTAACCATAACGATAATCCTAACCTTAAATCTAATTCTCAGACTTCTTACTTTCTTAGAGATTTGAAAGCTTACAATCCTCCTTTACCATGCGTGAAATCAGGCTCTGCCAGAGTGTCCTACAAGAAACCGATGGGCCCATACCCTGCATACGATAGAGTGGGTTTCTGGTGACAATCGCATCCCCCTCAGTCCCACTCCTAGGGAAGACAGGGCCCATACCCTAAGCAAAACCCTACCCCTCACTCATAATTCTAACCCTGATCCTATTGCTCACCTTAACACATAAACCTCACCGTAAACCTAACTTTAACCACTTATCCTAACATTAATGCATAACACTTATGCTAAGAACAACCCCTATCACTTAATTCTAACCCTAACTCCTAGCCATAACAGTAACCCCTAATCCCTAACCCTAATTCTAACCACTAAACATTACCTTAACCCTACAAACAACCCTAATACTAACCCTAACCTTAAACGCTAACCCTAACCTTATCCCTAAACATAACCTTAAAAGTTTACCCTAAACCCTAACCCTATCCCCTAACCCTAAGCCTAACCCTTAATTCTGATCCTAATCCTAACAATTAAACCTAACCCTAACCCTTAACCCTAACACTAACACTTACCTTAATGCCGAGACCTAATCTTAGCAGTAAAGCTACCTCTAACCCTAACCCTAGACCTTAAACCTAACACTATCCCTAACTTATAACCCTAACCCTAACTGTTAACCCTCACCCTAACCCTTAACTCGGACCATAACCCTAACCCTTAACCCTAACCCTATCCCTTAATGCTAACCCTAAGCCTTAACCCTTAACCCTAATCCTATCCCTTAACCCTAACCCCTAACCCCTAACCCTAACCCTAACTCCAACGCTAAATCTATCCCTAGTCCCTAACCCAACCCTAACCGTTAACCCCTAATGCTAACATTAACCGTAACCCCTAATCCCTAACACCTAACCCTCACGCGAACACTAACCTCTAACCCCAAACACCTAACCCTAATCATAACCATAATTCTCACACTTCCTCCATTCTCAGAGTTAGCCAAGCCTACAATAAAACCATGCCATGCGTGAGAAGAGGCTCTACCTGAGACCTGCATGTAGATCTGGGCCCAAGGCCTCGGGTACGATGGTGTGGTGTGGCGATGACCCATTCTGCACACTTCTCACCATAGATTACACAGGTCCTGTGCCCTTAAAATAACCTCTAAATCTAAGCCCTAACGCTAACTCTAACACTAACCCTTAACCCTAAACTTAAGCCCTGACCCTAACGCCCAACACTAACATTAAACCCTTACCCTAATCCTTACCCATAACCCTAATGCCTAAACGTAACCCTAACGATGAACCCTAAACCTAACCCTAACCCCAAACCCTAACCATAACACTTAACTCTAACCCTAAACCTAACACGAACACTTAAACCTAAACTTAACCACTAACCCTAACACTTAACCTTAACCCTAACCGTTAACTCTCACACTAACCCTTAAACCTAACCCTAATCGTAATCTTTAACCCTAAACCTAACAGTTAACCCTTACCCTGTACCAAAACCTAACCCCTAACCTTAACCTTAACCCTAACACTTGACCCTAAAGCTAACTGTAACCATTAAACCTAACACTAACCTTTAACCCTGACCGTAACTCTAACCCCTAACCCTAAGCCCTCACCCTAATGCTAAACTTTATCCTTAACACTAACCATAATCCTATCCCTAAATCTAATTCTCAGACTTCTTGCTTTCTCAGAGTTTAGAAAGCCTACAATCCTCCCATGCCATGCGTGAAAAGAGGCTCTGCCACTGTGTCCTGCATGAAACCCAGGGACCCATACCCAGTGTACGATAGAGAAAGTTCTCGGCCACAATCCTAGACCCCTAATCCTCCCGCCTAGTGCAGACAGGGCCCGTGCCCTAAGCATAAAAAGTACGCCTAACATATAACCCTAACCTTGAACGTAACACCTAACCCTGATCCTACTGCTCACCTTATCATGTAGACCACACTGTAACCCTAACTTTAACCGCATCTCCTAAAGTTAATGCATAACACTTACACTGAGACCAACGCCTATCCCATAATTCTAACCCTAAATCTTTGCCATAACCATAAAACCTAATCCCTAACCCTAATTCTAAACTGCTAACCCTAACCTTAACACTACCAACAACCCTAACACTAACCCTAACCCTAACCCTCACCCCTAATCCTACCCTATGCCTAAAAGTAACCCTAACTCCTAACCCTTATCCCTAACCAAAAGCCCTGTCCCTAACCATAAGACTTAAGTCTCACCCTTATACCCTAACCCTAATACGAATCCTTAAGCCTAACCCCCAATCCTAACAATTAACCTTAACCCTAACTGTTAACGCTCACCCTAGCCCTTAAATCAGACCAAAACCCTAACACTTAACCCTAACCCTAATCCCTAATGCTAACCCTAAGCCTTAACCCTTTACCCTAATCCTATCCCTTAAGCCTAACCCTAACCCTAATTCCTAACCCTAACCATAATCCCTAACCCTAACCCTAATACTAACCCTAACTCTGAATCTAACCCTAGCCCCTAAACCAACACTAACCCCTAACCCCTAACCCTAACACTAACACTAACTCCTAATTTCTAACCCCTGAACCACACTCGAACCCTAACCCCTAACCCCAAACAATTAACCATAACCATAACCCTAATTCTCACATTTCCTCCATTTTCAGAGTTCACCAAGCCTACAATAGAGCCATGCCATGAGTGAGAAGAGGCTCCGCCTGAGTCCTGCATGTAGGTCTGGGCCCAAGGCCCAGGTACGATGGTGTGGTGTCAAGGGGACCAATTCTGCACCCTTCTCACCATAGATTAAACAGGTCCTGTGCCCTTAAACTAACCGCTAAATCTAAGCCCTAACACTAAACCTAAACGCTAACCCTAAACCTAAGCCCTTATCCTAATGCCCAACACTAACACCAAACACTCACCCTAAACCTAACCCGTAACCCTAACCCCTAAACGTAACCCTAACCATGCACCCTATATCTAACCCTAACCCCTAACCCTAACCATAACACTTAACTCTAACCCTAAACTAACATAAACCCTTAACACTAAACCTAATCCCTAACCCTCATGCTTAACCCTAACCGTTAATCCTCACACTTACCTTTAAACCTAACCCTAATTGTAATCTTTAACTCTAAACTTAACACTTAAACCTTAACCTGTACCAAAACCTATCCCCTAAACTGAACCCTAACACTAAACCTTAACGCTACACCTAACTGTAACTGTTAAACCTAACACTAACCTTTAACTCTGACCCTAAACCTAACCCCTAACCCTAAGGCATCACCTTAACACTAAACTTCATCCCTAATTCTAACCATAATCCTAACCCTAAATCTAATTCTCAGACTTTTTCTTTCTCAGAGTTTAGAAAGCCTATAATCCTCCCATGCCATGTGTGAAAGGAGGCCCTGCCACTGTGTCCAGCATGAAACCCAGGGGCCAATACCCAGCATACGATAGAGTGATTTCCCGGCGAATATGCTAGCCCCCTAACCTCTCCGCCTAGTGCAGACAAGGCACGTGCCCTAAGCATAAACACAACCCCTAACCAATAACCCTAACCATAACTGTTAACTCTCACCCTAACATTTAACCCTGACACTAACCCTAACCCGTAAACCTATCCCTAAACCTTTACCCAAAGCCTAAGCCTTAACTCTAACACTATCATTTAACCCTAGCCCTAACCCCTAAATGTTACACTAACCATGAACCCTAAGCCTAACCGTAACCCCTAACACTAACCATAACACTTAACTGTAACCCTAAACCTAACAAGACCCCTTAACCCTAACACTAACCCCTAACCCTAGCCCTTAAACTTAACCCTAAACTTTTACCTTCACACTAACCTTTAACACTAACCATAATGCTAATCTTTAACCCTAAACCTAACACTTAACTCTTACCCTGTACGAAACCCTAACCCCTGACCTTAACCCTGACAATAAACCTTAACCCTAAACCTAACTTTAACCGTTAAAACTAACACTAACCTTAACCCTAACTCTAACCCTAACCCTTAACCCTAAGCCCTCACCCTAACACTAATCATCATCCCTAATCCTAACCATAATCCTAACCCTAAATCTTAATCTCAGACGTCTTCCTCTCTCAGAGTTTAAAAAGCCCTCACCCTAAAATTTAACCCTAAACCTAACTGTAACTGTTTAAACTAACACTAATCTTTAACCATAACCCTAACCCTTAACCTGAACCCTAAGCCAAACTCTTAACCCTAATCCTATCCCTTAACCCTAACTCTAATCCCTAACTCGAATGCTAACACTAACCCCAACCCTAAACCTAACCCTAGCCCCTAACCCAACCCTCACCCCAACCCCTAACCCTAACACTAACCCTAACCCCTAATGCCTAACCCCTAACCCTCATTTGAACACTCTCTCCTAAACCCAAATCCCTAACCCTAACCATAACCCTAATTCTCACACTTCCATTCTAAGAGTTAACCAAGCCTATAATACAACCATGCCATGCATGAGAACAGGCTCCCCCTGATTCCTGCATGTAGGTCTGAGCCCAAGGCCCAGGGTACAATGCTGTGGTGTCTCAGCGACCCATTCCACACCCTTCTCACCATAGATTAAACAGGTCCTCTGACCTTAAACTAATCGCTAAATCTAAGTCCTAACACTAACACTAATCCCTACCCTAAACAGAAACCCTGACCCAAACTCCCTTCACTAACACTATACCCTTACACCAAACCTAACCCCTAAACCTAACCCCTAAACATAACCCTAACCATGAACCCTAAACCTGAACCTAAACCCTAACACTTAAATATAACCCTAAACCTAACATGAACCCCTAATCCTAACCCTAAACCCTAACCCTAACCCTTCACCTTAACCCTAACCGTTAACCCTCAGCTAACCCTTAAACCTAACACTAATCCTAATCTGTACCCCTAAGCCGAACACTTAACCCTAACCCTGTACCAAACCCTAATCCCTAACACTAAGCCCTCTCCCTAACACTAAACTTCATCCCTAACCCTAACCATAATCCTAACCCTAAATCTAATTCTCAGACTTCTTGCTTTCTCAGAGTTTAGAAAGCCTACAATCCTCCCATGCCATGCATGAAAGGAGGCTCTGCCACTGTGCCCTGCATGAAACCCAGAGGCCCATACCCAGCATACGATAGAGTGGGTTCCTGGTGACAATCCCAGCCTCCGAACCCCCCCCACCTAGTGAAGACAGGGCCTGTGCCCTAAGCATAAACACTGCCCCTAACCCATAACCATAACCCTGAACATAAAACCTAACCCTGATCCTATTGCTCACCTTAACATGTAAAGCTCACCGTAACACTAACTTTAACCGCTTACCCTAACTTTAAGCATAAAACTGACCCTGAGACCAACCCCTATGCCATAATTCTAACCCTAACTCCTTACCATAACCATTACACCTAATCCCTAACCCTAATTCTAAACTGCTAAACCTAACCTTAAGCCTACAAAAAACCTTAACGGTAACACTAACCCTAACACCTAATCCTAACCCTGTGCCTGAAAATAAACCTAACCCTTAACCTTTAACCCTAATGCTAACCCATAACCCTAACCATAACACTTTACTCTACCCCTAAATCTAACACGAACGCTTAACACTAGCCCTAAACCCTAACCCTAACCCTTAAACACAAACCTAACCGTTAACACTCACACTAACCATAAACCCTAATCCGAATTCTAATCTTTAACCCTAAACCTAACACTTAACCCTAACCCTGTACCAAACCCTAACCCCTAACCATAACCCTCACCCTAAAACGTAACCCTAAACCTAACTGTAACCGTTAAACCTAACTCTCACATTTAACCTTTACTCTACCCATAATCCGTAGCCCTAATCCTTCACCCTAGCACTAACCTCATTCCTAACCCTAACTATAATCCTAACCCTAAATCTAATTATCAGACTTCTTGCTTTCTCAGCGTTAGAAAGCCTACAATCCTCCCATGCCATGAATAAAAGGAGGCTCTACCACTGTGTCCTGCCGGAAACCCCAGTGCCCATACTCAGCATACACTAGAGTGGGTTCACGATGACAATCGCAACCCCAAACCCCTCCCCCCCTGCCTAGTGCAGACAGGGCCCGAGTCGTAAGCATAAACCCTACCCCTCACCCCTAACCATAACCCTGAACATAACACCTGACCCTGATCCCATTGCTCACCTTAAAATGTAAATCTCACCATAACCCTAAATTTAACCCCTTATCATAACGTTAATGCATAACACTTACCCTGAGAACAACTCCTATCTCTGAATTCTAACCCTAACTCCAAGCCATAACCATAACACCTAATCCCTAATGCGAATTCTAAACCGCTAACCCTAACCTTAAACCTACCATCAAACCAAACATTACCCTAGCCCCTAACTTTAAAACTATGCCTAAAAATAACCCTAACACTTCACCCTTAATCCTAACCCCTAACTCTAACCCTAACCCTACCCCTAAGACCCTAACCATAACCCTAACTGTTAACCCTCACCCTAACACGTAACCCTGACCTTAACCCTAAACCTTAACACTAACCCTTAACCCTAACCCTAAGCCAAACCCTTAACCATAATCCTATCCTTTAACCCTAAACGCTAACCCTAATATTAACCCCAACCCTAAACCTAACCCTAGCACCCTAACCCAAACCCAACAACTAACCCCTATCCCTAACACTAACCCTAACTCCTAATCCCTAGGACCTAACCCTGACTCGAACCATAATCCCAAACTCCAAACCCCTAACCCAAACCCTAACCCTGATTCTCACACTACTTCCATTCTCAGAGTGAAGCAAGCCTACAATACAGCTATACTATGCGTGAGATGAGGCTCCACCTGAGTCCTGCATGTAGGTCCTTTCCCAAGGATCAGGGAACGATTTTGTGCTTTCGTGGAGACTCCGACAGCACCCTTCTCACCGTAGATAAAACAGGTCCTGTGCCCTTAAACTAACAGCTAAATCTCAGCCCTAACACTAACACTAACCCCTAACCGTAAACATAAGCTCCGACCGTAACGCTGAACACGAACTCTAAAACCTTACCCTAAACCTAAGCCCTAACCCTAACACTAACCCCTAAACATAACACTAACCATGAACCCTAAACCTAACCCTAACCATAACACTTAACGCTAACCCTAAAGCCTACACGAAGACTTATTCCTAACACTAACAAAAACCCTAGCCCTTAGTCTTGATCCTTACCATTAACCCTCACACTAGCCCTTAACCCTAACCCTAATCCTAATCTTTAACCCTAAAGCTAAAACTTAAGCCTAACACAGTACCAAATGCTAAACCTTAACCTTAACCCTAACCCTAAAACATAACCATAAACCTGACTGTAACTGTTAAACCTAACACTAACCTTTAACCCTAACCACTGACCTTAAGAACGCACCCTAACACTAACCTTCATCCCTAAACATTACCATAAACCTACCCCTAAATCTAATTCTCAGACTTCTTGCTTTCTCAGAGTTTAGAAAGCCTAAAATTCTCCCATGTCATGAGTAAAAGGAGGCTCTGCCACTGTGTCCTGCAAGAAACCCGGGGGCCCATAACTAGTGCATGATAGAGCGGGTTCCCAGTGGCAATCCTAGTCCCTAACCCCCCCTCCTGGTGAAGACAGGGCCCGTGCGCTAAGCAAAAACACTATCCCTAACAGATAACCCTAATTCCAAACATAAAACCTAACCCTGATCCTGTTACTCACCTTAAAACATAAACCTAACCATAACCCTAATTTATCCCCTTATCTTAACGTTAATGCATAGGACCCAAAGAAGAAGCCCTATCCCATAATTCTAAACCTAACCCCTAGCCATAACCATAACACCTCATCCATATTCTAAAGTGCCAACCCTAAACTTCAACCTACCATCAACCCTAACCCTAACCCTAACCCCTAACCCTAAGCCCTCACCCTAACACTAATCTTCATCCCTAAACCGTGCCGTAATCCTAACCCGAAATCTAATTCTCAGACTTCTTGCTTTCTCAGAGTTTTGAAAGCCTACAATCCTACTAAGCCATGCATGAAAGCCCGCTCTGCCACAGTGTCCTGCAGGAAACCAGAGGCCCATACACTGCATACGATAGAGTAGGTTACCAGCGACCATCACAGGCCCCTATCTTTGCCTCCTAGTGCATACAGGGCCCGTGCCCTAAGCATAAACCCTACCCCTCACCCATAAGCCTAACCCAGAACATAACACCTAACCCTGATCATACTGCTCACCTTAAGAGGTAAAGCTCACCATAACCCTAACTTTAACACCTTATATTAACGTTAATGCATGACACCCTGAGAACAAGCACTATACTGTAATTCTAACGCTAACACCTAGCCATAACCATAACACCTGATCCCTAATTCTGAAACGCCAACCCTAACCTTAACCCTACCAACAACACTAACACTAACCCTAAGCCCTTACCCTAAACCTACGCATAAAAATAACCCTAACCGTTGATCCTTAGTCATAACCCCTAACCTTAACCCTAACCCTTAACCCTAATCCCAAGCCTAACCATTAAACATAACCCTAACACTTAACCCTAAACCTAACCTTTACCTTAATGCCTAGAGATCTAACCCTAACACTGACTTACAGTTAACACTAAACCTAACCCCCCAATGTTAACCTTAAACCTGAACCATAAACCTAACCCTTAACCCTAATCCTATCCCTAACCCCCTAACCCTAACCCTAACTGTTAACCCTCACCCTAACCCTTAACCCTGACCCTAACCCTAAACCTGAACCCTAACCCTAAGCCTAACCCTTAACCCTAACCCTATCCCTTAACCCTAACGCCTAACCCTAACGCTAACTCCAAACCTAAACCTTACCCTGGCCCCCTAAACCAGACTTAACACCTAACCCGTAACACTAACTCTAACCCTAACCACTAATCCCTAGCACCTAACCCTGACTCCAAACCTAACCCCTAACTCGAAACCCCTAACCCCAACCCTAACCCTAATTCTCACACTACTTCCATTCCCGAGTGAAGCAAGCCTACAATACAGCCATGCCATGTGTGAGATGAGGCTCCGCCTGAGTCCTGCATGTAGGTCTTGTCCCAGGGCCCAGGGAATGATGTTGTGCTTTCGTGATGACTCCGACCGCACCCCTCTCACCGTAGATTAACCAGGTCCTGTGCCCTTAAACTGACCGATAAATCTAAGCCCTACCACCAACCCTAACCCCTGACCCTGAACCTAAGCCCCGAGCCTAAAGCCCAACACTAACTCTAAACCCTTACCCTAAACCTAATCCTTAACCCTAATGCTAACCCCTAAACGTATCCCTAACCGTGGACAGTAAACCTAACCCTAACCTCTAACACAATCCCTAACACATAACTCGAACCCTAAAACTAACCCTAACCCTTAACCCTAAACCTAAACCCTAACCCTAACTCTTAACCTTAACCTAACCGTTAACTCTCACGCTAACCTTTAATCCTAACCCTAATCCTAATCTTCAACCCGAAACCTAACACTTAACCCTAACCCTGTACCTAACCCTAACCCTATACCAAACCCTAACCCCTCATCTTAATCCTAACCGTAAACCTCAAGCCTAAACCGAACTGTAACCGTTAAACCTAAGAGTAACCTTTAACCCTAACCCTAATCCCTAACCCTAAGCCCTCACCCTAACACTAAACTTCATCCTTAACCCTAACCAGAATCCTAACCCTAAATCTAATTCTCAGACTTCTTGCTTTCTTAGAGTTTAGAAAGCCTGCAATCCTCCCATGCCATGCGTGAAAGGAGGCTCTACCACTGTGTCCTGCATCAAACCCACGGGCCCATACCCAGAGTACGATACAGTGGGATCCTGGTGACAATCCCAGCCCCCTAACCTCCCCCCACCCCCGCTTAAGGCAGACAGGGCCCGTGCGCTAAGCATAAACAATACCTGTAACAGATATCCCTCACCCTGAACATAACACCTAACCCTGTTCCTATTTCTCCCCTTAACAGGGAAACCTCACCGTGAGCCTAACTTTAACCTCTTATCCTAACGTTAGTGCATAACCCATTCCCTGAGAACAACCCCTATCCCATAATTCTAACCCTATCTCCTAGTCATCACTGTAACACCAAATCCCTAACCCTAATTCTAAACCGCTAACTCTAACCGTAACCCTGCCTACAACCCTAACACTGACAGTAACCCTTACTTCTAACCCCAACGCTATGCCTAACAAAAACCCTTAACCCTTCACCCTAACCCCTAAGCCTTACCCTAACCCTTAACCCTAATCCTAATCCTATCCATTCAACCTAACCCTAGCTCTTAAAGCTAACACTAAACCTTACCCTCACGACTAGACCTAACCCTGACACTAACCTAACACCTAACCCTAACCATAACCCCTGCAGCTAACCTTAACCCTGAACCCTAAACCTAACCCTAACACTGAACCCTCACTATATCCCCAACCTCTAAGCCTAATCGTAACCGTTAACCCTCACCCTAACACTTAAACTGGACCATAACACTAAACATTAACCCTAACACTAAACTTTAACCCTAAACCTGAGCCCAACCCTTAACCCTAATCCTATCCTTTTACCCTAAAACTAACCCCGAAACCTAACCCTAACACTAACCCCAATCCTAATTCTAACCATACCCCTTCATAAAACACTAACTCCTAACCCTAACACTTACCAAAAACCCTAATCGCTAATCCCTAACACTAACACTTAACCTTTACCGTAACCGTTAACCCTCACCCTAACCCTTAACGCTGACCCTAACCTTAACCTTTAATCTAAGCCTCACCCTTAACCCTAACAGTAAGGAAAACCCTTACGCCAACCTTATCCCTTATCCCTAACCCTAACACTACAGCTAAAAATAACACTAACCTTTGATCCTTAAACCTAACCCCTAACACTTACTTTAACCCCAAACCCTAACCCTAATCCTAAGCATTAAACCTAACCCTATCTCTTAACCCTTATTCTAACACCTAGATCTAACCCGAAATCTAACCTACCACCTAATCCTAACCTTAAGCCCTAATGCTAACTCTAACCCTGAACCCTAAACCTACCCGTAAACCCTTAACACTAACCCTATCCGTGAACCTTAAACCTGACCCTAACCATTACCCGCACCCAAACATTTAACCCTGACCCTAACCCTAATCCTTAACGATAAACTTAACACTAAACCCCAACCCTAAGTCCAACACTTAACCCTAATCCTAACCCTAGACTCTAAGCCTAACCCTAACGCCTAACCCGAAACCTAAGCCTAACCCCAACCTGAACCCTTAATCTTGACCCTTACCCTTAACCCTCACACTAACCCTACTCCTAATCTTTAACCATGAAGCTAACACTGAAGCCTACCCCTGTGCCAACCGCTAAACCCAAACCTGAACCCTAACCCTGAGACTTAACCGTAAACCTAACTGTAACTGTTAAACCTAACACTAACCTTTAACCCCAACCCCTAACCCAAGACCCCACGCTGACACTAATCTTCATCCCTAAACATTACCAGAATCCTACCCCTAAATCTAATTCTCAGACTTCTTGTTTCTCAGAGTTTAGAAAGCCTACAATCTTCCCATGCCATGAGTAAAATGGGGCTCTGCCACTGTGTCCTGCATGAAACCCAGGAGCCCATACCCAGCATACGATAGAGTGGGTTCCCGGGGACAATCCCATCCCCCTAACCCCGCCCCCCGCCCAGTGCAGACAGGGCCCGTACGCTAAGTATAAACACTACCCCTAACAGATAACCCTCACCCTGACATAACACCTAACCCTGATGCTATTGCTCACCTTAAAACATAAACCTCCCCGTAACCCTAACTTAGCCCCTTAACTTAACGTGAATGCATAACACCTTGAGAAGAAGCCCTATCCCATAATTCTAATCCTAAACCATAGTCATAACCGTAACACCTCATCCCTAATTCTAAAACGTCAACCCTAACCTTCACCCCACCAGCAAACCTAACCCTAACCCTAACCCCTAACCCTAAGCCCTCACCCTAACCACTAATCTTCATCCCTAAACCGTGCCGTAATCCTAACCCGAAATCTAATTCTCAGACTTCTTGCTTTCTCAGAGTTTTGAAAGCCTACAATCCTACTAAGCCATGCATGAAAGCCGGCTCTGCCACAGTGTCCTGCAAGAAACCCAGAGGCCCATACACTGCGTACGATAGAGTGGGTTCCCAGCGACCATCACAGACCCCTAACTTCCCCTCCTAGTGCATACAGGGCCCGTGCCCTAAGGATAAACCCTACCCCTCACCCATAAACCTAACCCAGAACATAACACCTAACCCTGATCCTACTGCTCACCTTAATAGGTAAAGCTCACCGTAACCCTAACTTTAACCCCTTATCTTAACGTTAATGCATGACACCCTGAGAACAAGACCTATACCGTAAATCTAACCCTAACTACTAGCCATAACCATAACACCTAATCCCTAATTCTGAAACGCCAACCCTAACCTTAACCCTACCAACAACACTAACACTAACCCTAACCCCTTACGCTAACCCTACGCCTAAAAATAACCCTAACCGTTGATCCTCAGTCATAACCCCTAACCTTAACCCTAACTCTTAACCCTAATCCCAATCCTAACCATTAAACATAACCGTAACTCTTAACCCTAACCCTGACCTTTACCCTAATGCCTAGAGATCTAACCCCCACGCTGACCTACAGTTAAGACTAACCCTAAGCCCCTAACGCTAACCTTAAACCTGAACCATACACCTGACCCTTAACCCTAAACCTATCCCTAACCCCCTAACCCTAACCCTAACTGTTAAACCTCACCCTAACCCTTAACCCTGACCCTAACCCTAAACCTGAACCCTAACCCTAATGCTAACCCTTAACCCTAACCCTATCCCTTAACCCTAACGCCTAACCCTAACGCTAACTCCAAACCTAAACCTTACCCTGGCCCCCTAAACCAGACTTAACACCTAACCCGTAACACTAACTCTAACCCTAACCACTAATCCCTAGCACCTAACCCTGACTCCAAACCTAACCCCTAACTCGAAACCCCTAACCCCAACCCTAACCCTAATTCTAACACTACTTCCATTCCCGAGTGAAGCAAGCCTACAATACAGCCATGCCATGTGTGAGATGAGGCTCCGCCTGAGTCCTGCATGTAGGTCTTGTCCCAGGGCCCAGGGAATGATGTTGTGCTTTCGTGATGACTCCGACCGCACCCCTCTCACCGTAGATTAACCAGGTCCTGTGCCCTTAAACTGACTGATAAATCTAAGCCCTACCACCAACCCTAACCCCTGACCCTGAACCTAAGCCCCGAGCCTAAAGCCCAACACTAACTCTAGACCCGTACCCTATACCTAAACCTTAACCCTAATGCTAACCCCTAAACGTAACCCTAACCGTGGACAGTAAACCTAACCCTAACCTCTAACACAAACCCTAACACATAACTCGAACCCTAAAACTAACCCTAACCCTTAACCCTAAACCTAAACCCTAACCCTAACTCTTAACTTTAACCTAACCGTTAACTCTCACACTAACCTTTAATCCTAACCCTAATCCTAATCTTCAACCCGAAACCTAACACTTAACCCTAACCCTGTACCTAACCCTAACCCTATACCAAACCCTAACCCCTCATCTTAATCCTAACCGTAAACCTCAACCCTAAACCGAACTGTAACTGTTAAACCTAAGAGTAACCTTTAACCCTAACCCTAATCCCTAACCCTAAGCCCTCACCCTAACACTAAACTTCATCCTTAACCCTAACCAGAATCCTAACCCTAAATCTAATTCTCAGACTTCTTGCTTTCTTAGAGTTTAGAAAGCCTGCAATCCTCCCATGCCATGCGTGAAAGGAGGCTCTACCACTGTGTCCTGCATGAAATCCACGGGCCCATACGCAGAGTCCGATACAGTGGGATCCTGGTGACAATCCCAGTCCTCTAACCTCCCCCCACCCCCGCCTAAGGCAGACAGGGGCCGTGCGCTAAGCATAAACAATACCTGTAACAGATATCCCTCACCCTGAACATAACACCTAACCCTGTTCCTATTTCTCCCCTTAACACGGAAACCTCACCGTGAGCCTAACTTTAACCTCTTATCCTAACGTTAGTGCATAACCCATTCCATGAGAACAACCCCTATCCCATAATTCTAACCCTGTCTCCTAGTCATCACTGTAACACCTAATTCCTAACCCTAATTCTCAACCGCTAACTCTAACCGTAACACTGCCTACAACCCTAACACTGACAGTAACAGTTACTTCTAACCCCAACGCTATGCCTAACAAAAACCCTTAACCCTTCACCCTAACCCCTAAGCCTTACCCTAACCCTTAACCCTAATCCTAATCCTATCCATTCAACCTAACCCTAGCTCTTAAAGCTAACACTAAACCTTACCCTCACGACTAGACCTAACCCTGACACTAACCTAACACCTAACCCTAACCATAACCCCTACAGCTAACCTTAACCCTGAACCCTAAACCTAACCCTAACACTGAACCCTCACTATATCCCCAACCTCTAAGCCTAATCGTAACCGTTAACCCTCACCCTAACACTTAAACTGGACCATAACACTAAACATTAACCCTAACACTAAACTTTAACCCTAAACCTGAGCCCAAACCTTAACCCTAATCCTATCCTTTTACCCTAAACCTAACCCTGAAACCTAACCCTAACACTAACCCCAATCCTAATTCTAACCATACCCCTTCATAAAACACTAACTCCTAACCCTAACACTTACCAAAAACCTTAATTGCTAATGCCTAACACTAACGCTTAACCTTTACCGTAACCGTTAACCCTCACCCTAACCCTTAACACTGACCCTAACCTTAACCTTTAATCTAAGCATGACCCTTAACCCTAACAGTAAGGAAAACCTTCACGCCAACCTTATCCCTTATCCCTAACCCTAACACTACAGCTAAAAATAACACTAACCTTTGATCCTTAAACCTAACCCCTAACACTTGCTTTAACCCCAAACCCTAACCCTAATCCTAAGCATTAAACCTAACCCTATCTCTTAACCCTTACTCTAACGCCTAGATCTAACCCTAAATCTAACCTACCACCTAATCCTAACCTTAAGCCCTAATGCTAACTCTAACCCTGAACCCTAAACCTACCCATAAACCCTTAACACTAACCCTATCCATAAACCTTAAATCTGACCCTAACCATTACCCGCACCCAAACATTTAACCCTGACCCTAACCCTAATCCTTAACGATAAACTTAACACTAAACCCCAACCCTAAGCCCAACACTTAACCCTAATCCTAACCCTTGACCCTAAGCCTAACCCTAACCCCTAACCCGAAACCTAAGCCTAACCCCAACCTGAACCCTTAATCTTGACCCTTACCCTTAACCCTCACACTAACCCTACTCCTAATCTTTAACCATGAAGCTAACACTGAAGCCTACCCCTGTGCCAAACGCTAAACCCAAACCTTAACCCTATCCCTGAGACTTAACCGTAAACCTAACTGTAACTGTTAAACCTAACACTAACCTTTAACCCCAACCCCTAACCCAAGACCCCACGCTGACACTAATCTTCATCCCTAAACATTACCAGAATCCTACCCCTAAATCTAATTCTCAGACTTCTTGCTTTCTCAGAGTTTAGAAAGCCTACAATCCTCCCATGCCATGAGTAAAAGGGGGCTCTGCCACTGTGTCCTGCATGAAACCCAGGAGCCCATACCCAGCGTACGATAGAGTGGGTTCCCGGGGACAATCCCATCCCGCTAACCCCCGCCCCCCGCCCAGTGCAGACAGGGCCCGTACGCTAAGTATAAACACTACCCCTAACAGATAACTCTCACCCTGAACATAACACCTAACCCTGATCCTATTGCTCACCTTAAAACATAAACCTCCCCGTAACCCTAACTTAGCCCCTTAACTTAATGAGAATGCATAAAACCT
Organism: Eulemur rufifrons; assembly: GCF_041146395.1. NCBI lineage: Eukaryota > Metazoa > Chordata > Mammalia > Primates > Lemuridae > Eulemur > Eulemur rufifrons. The sequence goes on along the minus strand of NW_027182827.1, from coordinate 591,498 downwards.
TGAGAAGAAGCCCTATCCCGTAATTCTAATCCTAAACTATAGTCATAACCGTAACACCTCATCCCTAATTCTAAAACGTCAACCCTAAACTTCACCCTACCAGCAAACCTAAACCTAACCTAACTCCTAACCCTAAGCCCTCACCCTAACCACTAATCTTCATCCCTAAACCGTGCCGTAATCCTAACCCGAAATCTAATTCTCAGACTTCTTGCTTTCTCAGAGTTTTGAAAGCCTACAATCCTACTAAGCCATGCATGAAAGCCAGCTCTGCCACAGTGTCCTGCATGAAACCCAGAGGCCCATACACTGCGTACGATAGAGTGGGTTCCCAGCGACCATCACAGACCCCTAACTTCGCCTCCTAGTGCATACAGGGCCCGTGCCCTAAGGATAAACCCTACCCCTCACCCATAACCCTAACCCAGAACATAACACCTAACCCTGATCCTACTGCTCACCTTAACACGTAAACCTCACCGTAACCTTAACTTTAACCCCTTATCCTAACGTTAATGCATCACACCCTGAGAACAAGCCCTATAGTGTAATTCTAACCCTAACTCCTAGCTATAACCATAACACCTAATCCCTAATTCTGAAACGCCAACCCTAACCTTAACCCTACCAACAACACTAACACTAACCCTAACCCCTTACCCTAACCCTACGCCTAAAAATAACCCTAACCTTTGATCCTTAGTCATTACCCATAACCTTAACCCTAACCCTCAACCCTAATCCCAATCCTTAACCATTAAACTTAACCCTAACTCTTAACCTTAACTCTAACCTTTACCCTAATGCCTAGAGATCTAACCCCAACACTGACCTACAGTTACACTAACCCTACCCTCTAATGCTAACCTTAAACCTGAACTATACACCTGACCCTTAACCCTAACCCTATCCGTAACCCCCTTACCCTAACTCTAACTGTTAACCCTCACCCTAACCCTCAACCCTGACCCTAACCTTAAACCTTAATCCTAACCATGCGTTTGATGAGCCTCTGCCTTTGTCCTGCGTGACAGTTGAAGCCCAACACCCAGGGTAAGATGAAGTGGGGTCGCAGCCTTGCTCCACACCCACAGTGCCCCGTACATTAGACGGGGCCCGTGCCCTAACACACACCGTTAAACGTAAGCCCTAACCCTATCACTAAACCAAACCCTTCGTAAGCCCTGAATCTAACTCCTAACAGTAACCCTAATCCCTGACCCTTACTCTTGCCTCTCACCGTAAACCTAAACCCAACCACTAAACATAATCCTATTCTCTAACCCTAACAGTAATCCTAATCTTAATTCTAACCTAAAACCCTAACCCCTAAACCTAATCCTAGTCCCTAACACCTAACCTTAACCTAAACCGAATTCCAATTCTCAGAGTTCTTCAATTCAAAAACTTAAAAAAAAGCCTACAATCCACCAATGCCGTGTCTGAGATGAGGGTCCGCCCCTATGTCCTGCATGACAGGCAGGCGCCAATGCCCAGGGTACTATGGAGTGGAGTCCTGGGGTCTGTAGGCTTGCTAAACTCCAGTTTGGAAGAATTGCTATAGTCATATATAAGGATGCTTACATTTACTTATAGAAAGCAACTATTGGTGTGTGATTTGTAGGCTTGCCTTACTCTAGTTTGGATGAAGAGGCTGAATCATATGTAGGAATATTAGCTTTGAGTTAGAGGAAGCATCTATGGGGGGTGCTTTTTTGGCTTGTTAAACTCTGGTTTGGAAGAAGTTTGAGAGTCTTATATAGGAACGATATCATTCATTCAGAGAAAGCAATTATAGGGAGTTGTTTTGTAGGCTTGCTAAGCTCTAGTTTGGAGGAAGGCGAGAGTCATATATAGGAACGTTTATGTTCACATAAAGCGTCTACGGGGGGACGGATTCTAGGCTTCCTAAACTCTAGCTTGGAAAAAGAGGACAGTTATGTATAGGAACTCTCGGCGGGGGATTTGTAGCATTGCTAAAATCTTAGATTGGAAAAGTTGCGAGAGTCTTACATAGGAATGTTAACATTCACTCAATGAAAGCAACTATAAGGGGTGCTTTCCAGGCTGGCTACACTCTAATTTGGAAAAAGTGCGACAGTCATGTATAGGAAGGCTTATATTCACTCAGACAAAGCAATTATGTGTAGGTGTATAGTAGGCATGCTAACTCTAGTTTGGAAAATTTCGAGAGCCATGTATAGGAAAGCTTACAGTAACTTAGAGAAAGCAACGAACAGGGGTGGAGTGTAGGCTTGCTAAACTCTAGTTTGGAGGAAGTGCCATAGTCATATATAGGAATGCTTAAATTCATTCAGAGAAAACAGCTGTCGGGGATTGGTTTGTAGACTTAACTCTAGTTTGGAAGAAGTGCGAGAGACATATATAGGAATGTTTACATTGACTCAAAGAAAGCAACTATGGGGGAGTGTTATTTTGGCATGCCAGATGCTAGTTAGGAAGAAGTACAAGACTCATATATAGGAACGCTTACATTCACACAGCGAGAGCAACTACGGAGTAGTGTCAGGTAGACATGTTAAAGTCTAGCTTGGGAGAAGTTCCAGAGTCCTATATAGGAAAGGTAACAGCCACTTTCAAAAAGCAAGTCTTGGCGGGTGATTTCTAGGCCTGCAAAACCCTGTTTTGGTTGAAGTGTGAGAATCATATATGAGAACGCTTACATTCACTCAGAGAAAGCAACGATGGGGTTGTTTGTAGGCTTACTAAACTGCAGTTTGGAAGAAGCACGAGAATCACATATAGGAACACATACATTTTGACGCACTGAAAGTAACTAAGGGGTGGTGTCTTATAGGCATGCTAAACTCTAGTTTGGACGAAGTTTGAGAATCACATATAAGAAAGCTTAGAGTCACTTAGAGAAAGCAAATCTCTGGGTGTGGAATGTAGGCCTGCTAAACTCTATTTTGGTTTCGGAGTGAGAGTCATATATGGGAAGGCTTACATTCCCTCAGAGAAAGCAACGACAGCGTGGTGGTTTGTAGGCATACTAAACTCTAGTTTGGAAGAAGTAGGAGAATGATATATGGGAACGCTTACATTCACGTAGAGAAAGCAATTATGGGGTGGCGTTTTTGTAGCCATGCTAATCTCTAGTTTGGAAGAAGTTAAGGAGTAATATATAGGAAAGGGTATAGTCATAGAAACCAACTCTCGGGGGATGTTTTGTACACCTGCAAAACTCCAGTTTGGAAGTGGGGGAGAGTCATATTGGGGACCGCGTGCATTCACTCAGAGAAATCAACGATGGGATTGTGATTTGTAGGCATAGTCAACTCTAGTTTGGAAGAAGTACGAGAATCGTATATAGGAACGCTTACCTTCACGCAGAGAAAGCAACTATGGGGTGATGTTTGTATGCCTACTAAAATATAGTTTGGAGGAAGTTCGAGAGCCATATCTGGGAAGCTTACAGTCACTTAGAGAAAGCAGCTCTCGGGGGTGTTTCGTAGGCCTGCTAAACTCTATTTTCAATGAAGTGTTAGAATAATATATGGGAACTCAGTGAAAGCAACGTTGTGGTTGTGGTTCCTAGGCATACTAACCTGTAATTTGGAAAAAGCAAGAGAATCACATGTAGAACTGCTTACATTCCGGCACCGAATGCAACTATGGGGTGGTGTTTTGTAGGCTTGCAAAACTCTAGTTTGGACGAAGTTTGAGAGTCATATATAGGAAAGTTTACAGTCACGTAGAGAAAGCAACTCTCTGGGTGTGGAATGTAGAGTTAGTTTGGTTGAAATAGAGTTATTTTGGTTGAAGTGTGAGAGTCATATATGGGAACGCTTACATTCACTCAGAGAAAACAACGTTTGGGTGGTGGTTTGTAGGGCATACTAAACTGTAGTTTGGAAGAAGTACGAGAGTCCTATATAGGAACACTTACATTCACGCAGAGAAAGCACTTATGGCGTCAGGTTTTGTAGGCATGCTAAACTGCAGTTTGGAAGAAGTTGGAGAACCTTATACAGGAAAGATTACCGTCACCTAGGGAAAGTAACTCTAGGGAGATATTTTTGTACACATGCTAAACTCTAATTTGGATGAAGTGTGAGAGTCAAACATGGGACCGCTTACATTCCCTCAGAGAAACAACACTGGGGTGGTTTTTGTAGGCATACTAAATAGTTTGGAAGAAGTACGAGAATGATATTTGGGAACGCTTACATTCACACAGAGAAAGCAACTACGGGGTGGTGTTTTGTAAGCATGCTATAGTTTGGAAGAAGTTCTAAACCTGAACAGTCACTTAGAGAAAGCAACTCTTGGTGGGTGATTTTTAGGTCTGCTAAATTGTATTTTGAAAGAAGTACCAGAGTCATATATACTAATGCTTACATTCATGCAAAGAAAAAACCATGGGGTGATGTTTTGTGGGCATGTTAACCTGTAGTTTGGAAGAAGTTGGAGAGTCTTATTTAGGAAAGCTTACAGTCACCTAGAGAAAGTAACTCTCCGGAGAGCCTTTCTTGGCCTGCTAAACTCTACTTTGCATCAATTGTGAGAGTCAAACATGGGAATGCTTTCATTCATTCAGAGAACGCAACGTTTGGGTGGTGGTTTGTAGGCATTCTAAACTGTATTTTGGAGGAAGTACGAGAGTCATGTATATGAACGCTTACATTCAGGCAGAGAAAGCAACTCTGGGGTCGTATTTTGTTGGCATGCTAAACTGTGGCTTGGAAGAAGTTCGAGAGCCTTATATAGGAAAGATTACAGTGACACAGAGAAAACAACTCTCTATAGTTTGTTGGTAGGTCTGCTAAACTGTAATTTGGATGAAGTGTGAGAACACTTGCATTCACTCAGAGAAAGAACTTTGTCGTGGTGGTTTGTAGGAATAACAACTGTAGTTCGAAGAAGTAGGAGAGTCATATATGAACGGTTACATTCACGCAGAGAAAGCAACTGTGGGGTGGCATATGTAATCATCATAATCTGTAGTTTGGAGGAAGTTCGAGAGTCATATCTGGGGAAAATTAGAGTCATTTAGAGAAAGGAACCATCGGGGGCTGGTGTGTAGGTCTGCTAAATTCTATTTTGGAAAAAGAGTGAGAGTCATAGATGGGAACGCTTATGTTGACTCAGAGAAATCAACGATGGGGCGCTGTATTGTTGGCATGCTAAACTGTAGTTTCGAAGAAGTTCGAGAGTCTTATATAGGAAAGTTTACAGTCACCTAGAGAAAGCAACTCACAGGAGGTGGTTTGTAGGCCGCTAAACTCTAATTTGGATGAAGTGAAACAGGCATACATGGATATGCTTCATTCACTCAGAGAAAGGTAAATTGGGGTGCCGGTTTGTAGGTATACTAACTCCAGTTTGGAAGAAGTACTAGAGTGATATATATGAACGCTTATATGGACGCAGAGAAAGCAACTATGGGGTGGTGTTTTGTAGGCCTGCTAAAATATAGTTTGGAAGAAGTTCGAAAGCAGACAGTCATTTAGAGAAAGCAACTCTTGGCGGTGGATTTTTAGGTCTGCTAAATTGTATTTTGAAAGAAGTACCAGTGTCATATATTCAAACGCTTACATTCATGCAGAGAAAGGAACTGTGGGGTGGTGTTTTCTAGGCGTGCTAAACTCTAGTTTGGACGAAGTTTGAGAATCACATATAAGAAAGCTTAGAGTCGCTTAAAGCAAATCTCTGGGCATGGAATGTAGGCGTGCTAAACTCTATTTTGGTTTCGGAGTGAGAGTCATATATGGGAAGGCTTATATTCACTCAGAGAAAGCAACGATGGTGTGGTGGTTTGTAGGCATACTGAACTCTAGTTTGGAAGAAGTAGGAGAATGATATATGGGAACGCTTACATTCATGCAGAGAAAGCAATTATGGGGTGGCTTTTTTGTAGCCATGCAAATCTCTATTTTGCAAGAAGTTAAAGAGAAATATATAGGAAAGCGTACCGTCATTTATAGAAACCAACTTTTGGGGGATGGTTTGTAGGCCTGCAAAACTCTACTTTGGAAGAAGGGGGAGAATCATATGGGGGACTGGGTACATTCACTCGGAGAAATCAACGATGGGGTTGTGGTTTGTAGGCATACTAAACTCTAGTTTGGAAGAAGGACGAGAATCATATATAGGAACGCTTACATTCATGCAGAGAAAGCAACTATGGAGTGATGTTTGTATGCCTACTAAACGATAGTTTGGAGGATGCTCGAGAGTCATATCTGGAAAGCTTACAGTCATTTAGAGAAAGCAACTCTCTGGGGGTGGTTCGTAGGCCTGCTAAACTCTATTTTCAATGAAGTGTTAGAATCATATGCAGGAACGCTTACATTCACTCAGAGAAAGCAACGTTGGGGTGGCCGTTTTTGAGCATACTAAACTCTACTTTGGAAGAGGTACGAGAGACATAAATACGAACGCTTACATTAACACAGAGAAAGCAAATATGGGGTGCTGTAATGCAGGCATGCTAAACTATAGATTGGAAGAAGTTCGAAAGCTGACAGTCACTTAGAGAAAGCAACTCTTGGCGGGTGATTTTTAGGTCTGCTAAATTGTATTTTGAAAGATGTACCAGAGTCATATACAAACGCTTACATTCATGCAGAGAAAGAAACTATGGGGTGATGTGTTTTTGGCATGCTAAACTGCAGTTTGAAAGGAGTTCCAGAGCGTTATATAGGATAGCTTACAGTCACCTAGAGAAAGCAACACTCGGGACAGCTTTGCAAGCCTCTAAACACTAATTAGCAGCAATTGTGAGAGTCAAACATGGGAACGCTTACATTCACGGAGAGAACACAACGTTTGGGTGGTGGTTTGTAGGCATAATAACTGTAGTTCGGAAGAAGTAGGAGAGTCATATATATGAACGGTTACATTCACGCAGAGAAAGAAACTGTTGGGTGGTGTATGTACGCATGTTAATCTATACTTTGGAGGAAGTTCGAGAGTCATATCTGGGGAAAATTGCAGTCACTTAGAGAAAGCAACCATCGGGGGCCGTTTTGTAGATCTGCTAAATTCTATTTTGGAAGAAGAGTGAAAGTCATATGTGGGAACGCTTATGTTCACTCAGAGAAATCAACGATGGGGCAGTGTTTCGTTGGCATGCTAAACTGTAGTTTGGAAGAAGTTCGCGAGTCTTATATAAGAAAGCTTACAGTGACCTAGAGAAAGTAACTCTCGGCAGATTGTTTCTAAGCGTGCTAAACTCTAATTTGCATCAATTGTGAGAGTCAAACATGGGAACGCTTACATTCACTCAGAGAACGCAACGTTTGGGTGGTGGTTTGTAAGCATTCTAAACTGTATTTTGGAGGAAGTAGGAGAGTCATATATACGAATGCTTACATTCACGCAGAGAAAGCAACTCTGTGATCGTATTTTGTTGGCATGCTAAACTGTGGTTTGGAAGAAGTTCGAGAGCCTTATATAGGAAAGATTACAGTGACACAGAGAAAACAACTCTCTGTAGTTTGTTGGTAGGTCTGCTAAACTGTAATTTGGATGAAGTGTGAGAACGCTTGCATTCACTCAGAGAAAGAACTTTGTCGTGGTGGTTTGTAGGAATAACAACTGTAGTTCGAAGAAGTAGGAGAGTCATATATGAACGGTTACATTCACGCAGAGAAAGCAACTGTGGGGTGGCGTATGTAATCATCATAATCTGTAGTTTGGAGGAAGTTCGAGAGTCATATCTGGGGAAAATTAGAGTCATTTAGAGAAAGGAACCATCGGGGGCTGGTGTGTAGGTCTGCTAAATTCTATTTTGGAAAAAGAGTGAGAGTCATAGATGGGAACGCTTATGTTGACTCACAGAAATCAACGATGGGGCGCTGTATTGTTGGCATGCTAAACTGTAGTTTGGAAGAAGTTCGAGAGTCTTATATAGGAAAGTTTACAGTCACCTAGAGAAAGCAACTCACAGGAGGTGGTTTGTAGGCCGCTAAACTCTAATTTGGATGAAGTGAAACAGGCATACATGGATACGCTTCATTCACTCAGAGAAAGGTAAATTGGGGTGCCGGTTTGTAGGTATACTAACTCCAGTTTGGAAGAAGTACTAGAGTGATATATATGAACGCTTATATGGACGCAGAGAAAGCAACTATGGGGTGGTGTTTTGTAGGCCTGCTAAAATATAGTTTGGAAGAAGTTCGAAAGCAGACAGTCATTTAGAGAAAGCAACTCTTGGCGGTGGATTTTTAGGTCTGCTAAATTGTATTTTGAAAGAAGTACCAGTGTCATATATTCAAACGCTTACATTCATGCAGAGAAAGGAACTGTGGGGTGGTGTTTTCTAGGCGTGCTAAACTCTAGTTTGGACGAAGTTTGAGAATCACATATAAGAAAGCTTAGAGTCGCTTAAAGCAAATCTCTGGGCATGGAATGTAGGCGTGCTAAACTCTATTTTGGTTTCGGAGTGAGAGTCATATATGGGAAGGCTTACATTCACTCAGAGAAAGCAACGATGGTGTGGTGGTTTGTAGGCATACTGAACTCTAGTTTGGAAGAAGTAGGAGAATGATATATGGGAACGCTTACATTCATGCAGAGAAAGCAATTATGGGGTGGCTTTTTTGTAGCCATGCAAATCTCTATTTTGCAAGAAGTTAAAGAGAAATATATAGGAAAGCGTACCGTCATTTATAGAAACCAACTTTTGGGGGATGGTTTGTAGGCCTGCAAAACTCTACTTTGGAAGAAGGGGGAGAATCATATGGGGGACTGGGTACATTCACTCGGAGAAATCAACGATGGGGTTGTGGTTTGTAGGCATACTAAACTCTAGTTTGGAAGAAGGACGAGAATCATATATAGGAACGCTTACATTCATGCAGAGAAAGCAACTATGGAGTGATGTTTGTATGCCTACTAAACGATAGTTTGGAGGATGCTCGAGAGTCATATCTGGAAAGCTTACAGTCATTTAGAGAAAGCAACTCTCTGGGGGTGGTTCGTAGGCCTGCTAAACTCTATTTTCAATGAAGTGTTAGAATCATATGCAGGAACGCTTACATTCACTCAGAGAAAGCAACGTTGGGGTGGCCGTTTTTGAGCATACTAAACTCTACTTTGGAAGAGGTACGAGAGACATAAATACGAACGCTTACATTAACACAGAGAAAGCAAATATGGGGTGCTGTAATGCAGGCATGCTAAACTATAGATTGGAAGAAGTTCGAAAGCTGACAGTCACTTAGAGAAAGCAACTCTTGGCGGGTGATTTTTAGGTCTGCTAAATTGTATTTTGAAAGATGTACCAGAGTCATATACAAACGCTTACATTCATGCAGAGAAAGAAACTATGGGGTGATGTGTTTTTGGCATGCTAAACTGCAGTTTGAAAGGAGTTCCAGAGCGTTATATAGGATAGCTTACAGTCACCTAGAGAAAGCAACACTCGGGACAGCTTTGCAAGCCTCTAAACACTAATTAGCAGCAATTGTGAGAGTCAAACATGGGAACGCTTACATTCACGGAGAGAACACAACGTTTGGGTGGTGGTTTGTAGGCATAATAACTGTAGTTCGGAAGAAGTAGGAGAGTCATATATATGAACGGTTACATTCACGCAGAGAAAGAAACTGTTGGGTGGTGTATGTACGCATGTTAATCTATACTTTGGAGGAAGTTCGAGAGTCATATCTGGGGAAAATTGCAGTCACTTAGAGAAAGCAACCATCGGGGGCCGTTTTGTAGATCTGCTAAATTCTATTTTGGAAGAAGAGTGAAAGTCATATGTGGGAACGCTTATGTTCACTCAGAGAAATCAACGATGGGGCAGTGTTTCGTTGGCATGCTAAACTGTAGTTTGGAAGAAGTTCGCGAGTCTTATATAAGAAAGCTTACAGTGACCTAGAGAAAGTAACTCTCGGCAGATTGTTTCTAAGCGTGCTAAACTCTAATTTGCATCAATTGTGAGAGTCAAACATGGGAACGCTTACATTCACTCAGAGAACGCAACGTTTGGGTGGTGGTTTGTAAGCATTCTAAACTGTATTTTGGAGGAAGTAGGAGAGTCATATATACGAATGCTTACATTCACGCAGAGAAAGCAACTCTGTGATCGTATTTTGTTGGCATGCTAAACTGTGGTTTGGAAGAAGTTCGAGAGCCTTATATAGGAAAGATTACAGTGACACAGAGAAAACAACTCTCTGTAGTTTGTTGGTAGGTCTGCTAAACTGTAATTTGGATGAAGTGTGAGAACGCTTGCATTCACTCAGAGAAAGAACTTTGTCGTGGTGGTTTGTAGGAATAACAACTGTAGTTCGAAGAAGTAGGAGAGTCATATATGAACGGTTACATTCACGCAGAGAAAGCAACTGTGGGGTGGCGTATGTAATCATCATAATCTGTAGTTTGGAGGAAGTTCGAGAGTCATATCTGGGGAAAATTAGAGTCATTTAGAGAAAGGAACCATCGGGGGCTGGTGTGTAGGTCTGCTAAATTCTATTTTGGAAAAAGAGTGAGAGTCATAGATGGGAACGCTTATGTTGACTCACAGAAATCAACGATGGGGCGCTGTATTGTTGGCATGCTAAACTGTAGTTTGGAAGAAGTTCGAGAGTCTTATATAGGAAAGTTTACAGTCACCTAGAGAAAGCAACTCACAGGAGGTGGTTTGTAGGCCGCTAAACTCTAATTTGGATGAAGTGAAACAGGCATACATGGATACGCTTCATTCACTCAGAGAAAGGTAAATTGGGGTGCCGGTTTGTAGGTATACTAACTCCAGTTTGGAAGAAGTACTAGAGTGATATATATGAACGCTTATATGGACGCAGAGAAAGCAACTATGGGGTGGTGTTTTGTAGGCCTGCTAAAATATAGTTTGGAAGAAGTTCGAAAGCAGACAGTCATTTAGAGAAAGCAACTCTTGGCGGTGGATTTTTAGGTCTGCTAAATTGTATTTTGAAAGAAGTACCAGTGTCATATATTCAAACGCTTACATTCATGCAGAGAAAGGAACTGTGGGGTGGTGTTTTCTAGGCGTGCTAAACTCTAGTTTGGACGAAGTTTGAGAATCACATATAAGAAAGCTTAGAGTCGCTTAAAGCAAATCTCTGGGCATGGAATGTAGGCGTGCTAAACTCTATTTTGGTTTCGGAGTGAGAGTCATATATGGGAAGGCTTACATTCACTCAGAGAAAGCAACGATGGTGTGGTGGTTTGTAGGCATACTGAACTCTAGTTTGGAAGAAGTAGGAGAATGATATATGGGAACGCTTACATTCATGCAGAGAAAGCAATTATGGGGTGGCTTTTTTGTAGCCATGCAAATCTCTATTTTGCAAGAAGTTAAAGAGAAATATATAGGAAAGCGTACCGTCATTTATAGAAACCAACTTTTGGGGGATGGTTTGTAGGCCTGCAAAACTCTACTTTGGAAGAAGGGGGAGAATCATATGGGGGACTGGGTACATTCACTCGGAGAAATCAACGATGGGGTTGTGGTTTGTAGGCATACTAAACTCTAGTTTGGAAGAAGGACGAGAATCATATATAGGAACGCTTACATTCATGCAGAGAAAGCAACTATAGAGTGATGTTTGTATGCCTACTAAATGATAGTTTGGAGGATGCTCGAGAGTCATATCTGGAAAGCTTACAGTCATTTAGAGAAAGCAACTCTCTGGGGGTGGTTCATAGGCCTGCTAAACTCTATTTTCAATGAAGTGTTAGAATCATATGCAGGAACGCTTACATTCACTCAGAGAAAGAACGTTGTCGTGATGGTTTGTAGGAATAAATGCTGTAGTTCAAAAGAAGTAGGAGAGTCATATATGAACGATTACATTCACGAAGAGAAAGCAACTGTGGGGTGGCCTATGTAATCATCATAATCTAGTTTGGAGGAAGCTCGAGAGTCATATGTGGGAAAAATTAGAGTCACCTAGAGAATTGGAACCATCGGGTGTTGTGTAGGTCTGCTAAATTCTATTTTGGAAGAAGAGTGAGAGTCATATATGGGAACGCTTATGTTCACTCAGAGAAATCAACGATGGTGCGCTGTATTGTTGGCATGCTAAACTGTAGTTTGGAAGAAGTTCGAGAGTCTTATATAGGAAAGTTTACAGTCACCTAGAGAAAGCAACTCACAGGAGGTGGTTTGTAGGCCGCTAAACTCTAATTTGGATGAAGTGAAACAGGCATACATGGATACGCTTCATTCACTCAGTGAAAGGTAAATTGGGGTGCCGGTTTGTAGGTATACTAACTCCAGTTTGGAAGAAGTACGAGAGTCATATATATGAACGCTTATATGGACGCAGAGAAAGCAACTATGGGGTGGTGTTTTGTAGGCATGATGAAATATAATTTGGAAGAAGTTCGAAAGCTGACAGTGACAGAGAATGCAACTCTCAGCGGTTGATTTTGAGGTGTGCTAAATTGTATTTTGAAAGAAGTACCAGAGTCATATATAAAATCTGTTACATTTATGCTGAGAAAAACTATGTGGTGATGTTTTGTTGGCGTGCTGAAATGTAGTTTCGAAAAAGTTCGACAGTCTTTTATAGGAAAGCTTACTGTCCGCTAGAGGAAGCAACTTTCGAGAGATTGTTTGTAAGCCTGCTAAACTCTACCTTGCACCATTTGTGACTGTCATACATGGGAACGCTAACATTCTCTCAGAGAACTTAACTTTTGGGTGGTTGTTTGTAAGCATACTAAACTGTATTTTGGAAGAAGTAGCAGAGTCATATATGTGAGTGCTTACATTCACGCAGAGAGGGCAACTATGGGGTGGTGTTTTGTAGGCATGCAAATCTCTAGTTGCGAAGAAGTTAAGAGTAATAGGAAAGCTTACAGTCTCACAGAGAAAGCAACCCTTGGGGGCCGGTTTGTAGTTCTGCTAAATTCTATTTTGGATGAAGTGTGAATCATAAACGGGAACGCTAACATTCACTCAGAGAAAGCAGGGTTGCGGTGGTGATTTTTAGTCACACTAAACTGGAGTTTGGAGGAAGTACGAGAATAAAAGAATGCTTACATTCACTCAGAAAAAGCAACGTTGGGGAGGTGGTTGGTAGGTGTACTATACTTTGGAAGAAGTACGAGCGTGATGCATAGGAACGCTTACATTCACGCAAACTATGGGGTGGCCTTTTGTTGGCATGCTAAACTATGTTCCAAAGTCATATATAGGAAAGCTTATAGTGAGAGAAAGCAACTCTCGGGCGGTGTTTTGTAGGTCCGGCAAATTGCATTTTGAAAGCAGTCCGAGATTCATATAAGGGAAGGCCTATATCCACTCAGAGAAAGCAATGTTAGGCTGGTGGTTTGTAGGCATACTAAACTGTATTTTGGAACTCGTATGTATGACTCTCACACTTGATCCAAATTAGAGTTCACCAGGCCTATAAACCACATCCTGAGAGTTGCTTTCTCTAGGTGAATGTAAGCTTTCCTATGTAAAACTCTCGAACTTCTTCCAAACTAAAGTTTAGCATGCCAACAATACACCACCGCATCGTTGCTTTCTCTGAGTGAACATAAGAATTCCCTTATATGAATCACTTTTTCCAAAATAGAATTTAGCAGACCTACAAACCAGTCCCCGATGGTTGATTTAGCTATGTGACTGTAATTTTCCCCAGATATGACTCTCAAACTTCCTCCAAAGTATAGATTAACATGCGTACATACACCACCCAACAGTTTCTTTCTCTGCGTGAATGTAAGTGTTCATATATATGACTCTCCTACTTCTTCCGACCTACAGTTATTATGCCTACAAACCACCACCCAAACGTTGTGTTCTCTCCGTGAATGTAAGCGTTCCCATATTTGACTCTCACAATTGCTGCTAATTAGTGTTTAGAGGCTTGCAAAGCTGTCCCGAGTGTTGTTTTCTCTAGGTGACTGTAAGCTATCCTATATAACGCTCTGGAACTCCTTTCAAACTGCAGTTTAGCATGCCAACAACACGTCACCCCATAGTTTCTTTCTCTGCATGAATGTAAGCGTTTGTATATATGACTCTGGTACGTCTTTCAAAATACAATTTAGCAGACCTAAAAATCACCCGCCAAGAGTTGCTTTCTCTAAGTGACTGTCAGCTTTCTAACTTCTTCCAATCTATAGTTTAGCATGCCTGCACTACAGCACCCCGTATTTGCTTTCTCTGTGTTAATGTAAGCGTTCGTATTTATGTCTCTCGTACCTCTTCCAAAGTAGAGTTTAGTATGCTCAAAAACGGCCACCCCAACGTTGCTTTCTCTGAGTGAATGTAAGCGTTCCTGCATATGATTCTAACACTTCATTGAAAATAGAGTTTAGCAGGCCTACGAACCACCCCCAGAGAGTTGCTTTCTCTAAATGACTGTAAGCTTTCCAGATATGAGTCTCGAACATCCTCCAAACTATCGTTTAGTAGGCATACAAACATCACTCCATAGTTGCTTTCTCTGCATGAATGTAAGCGTTCCTATATATGATTCTCGTACTTCTTCCAAACTAGAGTTTAGTATGCCTACAAACCACAACCCCATCGTTCATTTCTCCGAGTGAATGTACCCAGTCCCCCATATGACTCTCCCCCTTCTTCCAAAGTAGAGTTTTGCAGGCCTACAAACCATCCCCCGAAAGTTGGTTTCTATAAATGACGGTACGCTTTCCTATATATTACTCTTTAACTTCTTGCAAAATAGAGATTTGCATGGCTACAAAAAAGCCACCCCATAATTGCTTTCTCTGCATGAATGTAAGCGTTCCCATATATCATTCTCCTACTTCTTCCAAACTAGAGTTCAGTATGCCTACAAACCACCACACCATCGTTGCTTTCTCTGAGTGAATGTAAGCCTTCCCATATATGACTCTCACTCCGAAACCAAAATAGAGTTTGGCACGCCTACATTCCACACCCAGAGATTTGCTTTAGCGACTCTAAGCTTTCTTATATGTGATTCTCAAACTTCGTCCAAACTAGATTTTAGCATGCCTAGAAAACACCACCCCACAGTTGCTTTCTCTGCATGAATGTAAGCGTTTGTATATATGACTCTGGTACTTCTTTCAAAATACAATTTAGCACACCGAAAAATCAACCGCCGAGAGTTGCTTTCTCTAAGTGACTGTTTTCGAACTTCTTCCAAATTATATTTTAGCATGCCTACAAAACACCACCCCATAGTTGCTTTCTCTGCATCAATATAAGCGTTCATATATATGCCTCTCTCACTTCATCTAAATTAGAGTTTAGCAGGCCTACAACCAACACCCCGTGAGTTGCTTTCTCTAGGTGACTGTAAACTTTCCTATATAAGAATCTCCAACTTCTTTCAAACTACACCATGCCAACAAAACACCACACCGTGGTTGCTTTCTCTGAGTGAACATAAGCGTTCCCATATATGACTCACACTCTGTTTCCAAAATAGAATTTAGCAGATCTACAAACCAACCCAGGATGGTTCCTTTCCCTAAGTGACTGTAATTTTCCCCAGATATGACTCTCGCACTTCCTCCAAACTACAGATTAACATGCATACATCGCCACCCCACAGTTGCGTTCTCTGCGTGAATGTAACGGTTCATATATATGACTCTCCTACTTCTTCCCAACTACAGTTATTATGCCTTCAAACCATCACGATGTTTCCTTCTCTGAGTGAATGAATGCAAGAGTTCTCACATTTCATCCAAGTTAGAGTTTAGCAGGCCTACTAATAAACTTCCGAGAGTTGTTTTCTCTGTGTCACTGTAATCTTTCCTATATAAGACTCTCGAACTTCTTCCAAACCACAGTTTGGCATGCCAACAAAATACGACCCCAGAGTTGCTTTCTCTGCCTGAATGTAAGCGTTCATATACATGACTCTCGTACTTCCTCCAAAATACAGTTTAGAATGCCTACAAACCACCACCCAAACGTTGCGTTCTCTGAATGAATGAAAGCATTCCCATGTTTGACTCACAATTGATGCAAAGTAGAGTTTAGCAGGCCAAGAAAGGCTCTCCCGAGAGTTGCTTTCTCTAGGTGACTGTAAGCTTTCCTAAATAAGACTCTCCAACTTCTTCCAAACTACAGGTTAACATGCCCACAAAACATCACCCCATGGTTTTTTCTTTGCATGAATGTAAGCATTAGTATATATCACTCTGGTACTTCTTTCAAAATACAATTTAGCAGACCTAAAAATCACCCACCAAGAGTTGCTTTCTCTAAGTGACTGTTCAGGTTTAGAACTTCTTCCAAACTATAGCATGCTTACAAAACACCACCCCGTAGTTGCTTTCTCTGTGTGAATGTAAGCGTTCCCAAATATCATTCTCGTACTTCTTCCAAACTATTTAGTATGCCTACAAAAACCACCCCAGTGTTGTTTCTCTGAGGGAATGTAAGCGGTCCCATGTTTGACTCTCACACTTCATCCAAATTAGAGTTTAGCATGTGTACAAAAAAATCTCCCGAGAGTTGCTTTCCCTAGGTGATGGTAATCTTTCCTGTATAAGGTTCTCCAACTTCTTCCAAACTGCAGTTTAGCATGCCTACAAAACCTGACGCCATAAGTGCTTTCTCTGCGTGAATGTAAGTGTTCCTATATAGGACTCTCGTACTTCTTCCAAACTACAGTTTAGTATGCCCTACAAACCACCACCCAAACGTTGTTTTCTCTGAGTGAATGTAAGCGTTCCCATATATGACTCTCACACTTCAACCAAAATAACTCTATTTCAACCAAAATAACTCTACATTCCACACCCAGAGAGTTGCTTTCTCTACGTGACTGTAAACTTTCCTATATATGACTCTCAAACTTCGTCCAAACTAGAGTTTTGCAAGCCTACAAAACACCACCCCATAGTTGCATTCGGTGCCGGAATGCAAGCGGTTCTACATGTGATTCTCTTGCTTCTTCCAAATTACAGGTTAGTATGCCTAGGAACCACAACCACAACGTTGCTTTCACTGAGTTCCCATATATTATTCTAACACTTCATTGAAAATAGAGTTTAGCAGGCCTATGAAACACCCCCGAGAGTTGCTTTCTCTAAGTGACTGTAAGCTTCCCAGATATGGCTCTCGAACTTCCTCCAAACTATATTTTAGTAGGCATACAAACATCACTCCATAGTTGCTTTCTCTGCGTGAAGGTAAGCGTTCCTGTATACGATTCTCGTACTTCTTCCAAACTAGAGTTGACTATGCCTACAAATCACAATCCCATCGTTGATTTCTCTGAGTGAATGCACGCGGTCCCCAATATGACTCTCCCCCACTTCCAAACTGGAGTGTTGCAGGTGTACAGAACATCCCCCGAGAGTTGGTTTCTATGACTATACCCTTTCCTATATATTACTCCTTAACTTCTTCCAAACTAGAGATTAGCATGGCTACAAAAACGCCACCCCATAATTGCTTTCTCTACGTGAATGTAAGCGTTCCCATATATCATTCTCCTACTTCTTCCAAACTAGAGTTCAGTATGCCTACAAACCACCACACCATCGTTGCTTTCTCTGAGCGAATGTAAGCCTTCCCATATATGACTCTCACTCTGAAACCAAAATAGAGTTTAGCAGGCCTACATTCCACACCCAGAGATTTGCTTTCTCTAAGTGACTCTAAGCTTTCTTATATGTGATTCTCAAACTTCGTCCAAACTAGAGTTTAGCATGCCTATAAGACACCACCCCTTAGTTACTTTCAGTGCGTCAAAATGTATGTGTTCCTATATGTGATTCTCGTGCTTCTTCCAAACTGCAGTTTAGTAAGCCTACAAACAACCCCATCGTTGCTTTCTCTGAGTGAATGTAAGCGTTCTCATATATGACTCTCACACTTCAACCAAAACCGGGTTTTGCAGGCCTAGAAATCACCCGCCAAGACTTGCTTTTTCAAAGTGGCTGTTACCTTTCCTATATAGGACTCTGGAACTTCTCCCAAGCTAGACTTTAACATGTCTACCTGACACTACTCCGTAGTTGCTCTCGCTGTGTGAATTTAAGCGTTCCTATATATGAGTCTTGTACTTCTTCCTAACTAGCATCTGGCATGCCAAAATAACACTCCCCCATAGTTGCTTTCTTTGAGTCAATGTAAACATTCCTATATATGTCTCTCGCACTTCTTCCAAACTAGAGTTGAATAAGTCTACAAACCAATCCCCGACAGCTGTTTTCTCTGAACGAATTTAAGCGTTCCTTATATATGACTATGGCACTTCCTCCAAACTAGAGTTTAGCAAGCCTACACTCCACCCCTGTTCGTTGCTTTCTCTAAGTTACTGTCAGCTTTCCTATACATGGCTCTCGAAATTTTCCAAACTAGAGTTAGCATGCCTACTATACACCTACACATAATTGCTTTGTCTGAGTGAATATAAGCCTTCCTATACATGACTGTCGCACTTTTTCCAAATTAGAGTGTAGCCAGCCTGGAAAGCACCCCTTACAGTTGCTTTCATTGAGTGAATGTTAACATTCCTATGTATGACTCTCGCAACTTTTCCAATCTAAGATTTTAGCAATGCTACAAATCCCCCGCTGAGAGTTCCTATACATAACTGTCCTCTTTTTCCAAGCTAGAGTTTAGGAAGCCTAGAAACCGTCCCCCCGTAGACGCTTTATGTGAACGTAAGCGTTCCTATATATGACTCTCGCCTTCCTCCAAACTAGAGCTTAGCAAGCCTACAAACCAACTCCCTATAATTGCTTTCTCTGAAAGAATGATATCGTTCCTATATAAGACTCTCGAACTTCTTCCAAACCAGAGTTTAACAAGCCAAAAAAGCACCCCCCCATAGATGCTTCCTCTAACTCAAAGCTAATATTCCTATATATGATTCAGCTTCTTCATCCAAACTAGAGTAAGGCAAGCCTACAAATCACACACCAATAGTTGCTTTCTATAAGTAAATGTAAGCATGCCTATATATGACTATAGTAATTCTTCCAAACTGGAGTTTAGCAAGCCTACAGACCCCAGGACTCCACTCCATAGTACCCTGGGCATTGGCGCCTGCCTGTCATGCAGGACATAGGGGCGGACGCTCATCTCAGACACTGCATTGGTGGATTGTAGGCTTTTTTAAGTTTTTGAATTGCAAAAGTCTGAGAATTGGAATTCGGTTTAGGGTAAGGTTAGGTGTTAGGGACTAGGACTAGGTTTAGGGGTTAGGGTTTTAGGTTAGAATAAGGGTTAGGATTACTGTTAGGGTTAGAGATTAGGATTATGTTTAGTGGTTGGGTTTAGGTTTAGGATGAGAGGCAAGAGTAAGGGTCAGGGATTAGGGTTACTATTAGGAGTTAGATTCAGGGCTTACGAAGGGTTTGGTTTAGTGATAGGGTTCGGGCTTACGTTTAACGGTGTGTGTTAGGGCACGGGTCCTGTCTAACGTACGGGGCACTGTGGGTGTGGAGCAAGGCTGCGTCCCCAGTTCATCGTACCCTGGGTGTTGGGCATCAACTGTCACGCAGGACAAAGGCAGAGGCTCATCTCACGAATGGTTAGGATTAAGGTTTAAGGTTAGGGTCAGGGTTGAGGGTTAGGGTGAGGGTTAACAGAGTCAGGGTAAGGGGGTTAGGGATAGGGTTAGTGTTAAGGGTTACGGGTAGGTTTAGGGTTCAGGGTTAGAGTTAGGGTTAGGGCTTAAGGTTAGGATTAGGCGGTAGGTTAGATTTAGGGTTAGATCTAGGCGTTAGGGTAAGGGCTAGCGTTAGGGTTAAGAGATAGGTTAGGTTGAATGCTTAGGATTAGGATTAGGGTTTGGGG
Source organism: Eulemur rufifrons (assembly GCF_041146395.1). Classification (NCBI taxonomy): domain Eukaryota; kingdom Metazoa; phylum Chordata; class Mammalia; order Primates; family Lemuridae; genus Eulemur; species Eulemur rufifrons. The sequence goes on along the minus strand of NW_027182827.1, from coordinate 571,784 downwards.
TTAAAGTAAGTGTTAGGGGTTAGGTTTAAGGATGAAAGGTTAGGGTTATTTTTAGCTGTAGTGTTAGGGTTAGGGATAAGGGATCCCATTAGCATTAAGGGTCTTCCTTACTGTAGGGTTAAGGGTTAGGCTTAGAGTTAAAGGTTAAGGTTAGGGTCAGTGTTAAGATTTAGGGTGAGGGTTAACGGTTAGGGTAAAGGTTAAGTGTTAGGGTTAGGGATTAGTGATTAAGGTCTTTGGTTAGTGTTAGGGTTAGCGGTTAGGAGTTAGTGTTTTATGAATGGGTATGGTTAGAATTAGGATTGGGGTTAGAGTTAGGGTGAGGTATAGGGGTTAGGTTTAGGGGTTAGTTTTAGGGTAAAAGGATAGGATTAGGGCTACAGGTTGGGCTTAGGTTTAGGGTTAAAGTTTACTGCTGGGGTTAGGGATAGGGTTCAGGCTTAGCTTTAGGGGTTCTGGTTAGGGTTAGGTGTTAGGTTAGTGTCAGGGTTAGGTCTAGTCGTGAGGGTAAGGTTTAGGGTTAGCTTTAAGAGCTAGGGTTAGGTTTAATGGTTAGGATTAGGATTAGGGTTAAGGGTTAGGGTAAGGCTTAGGGGTTAGGGTGAAGGGTTAGGGTCAAGGGTTAGGGTTTTTGTTAGGCATAGCGTTGGGGTTAGAAGTAAGGGTTACTGTCAGTGTTAGGGTTGTAGGTAGGGTTACGGTTAGGGTTAGCGGTTTAGGGTTAGGGTTAGGGTTAGGGTTAGGGTTAGTTTTAGGGTTAGAGTTATGTGCTATGGTTTGTGTTAGAGGTTAGGTTTAGGTTTACTGGTCACGGTTAGTGTTAAGTTTAGGGGGTAGCATTAGGGTTAGGGTTAGGGTTAAGGGATAGGATTAGGGTTAGGTGTTGGGCTTAGGGTTAGGGTTTAGTGTTAAGGTTATCATTAAGGATTAGGGTTAGGGTCAGGGTTAAATGCTTGGGTGCGGGTAATGGTTAGGGTCAGGGTTTAGGTTCACGGATAGGGTTAGTGTTAAGGGTTACGGGTAGGTTTAGGGTTCAGGGTTAGTGGTAGCATTAGGGCTTAAGGTTAGCATTAGGCGGTAGGTTAGATTTAGGGTTAGATCTAGGCGTTAGGGTAAGGGATAGCGTTAGGGTTAAGAGATAGGGTTAGGTTTAATGCTTAGGATTAGGGTTAGGGTTTGGGGTTAAAGTAAGTGTTAGGGGTTAGGTTTAAGGATCCAATGTTAGGGTTATTTTTAGCTGTAGTGTTAGGGTTAGGGATAAGGGATCCCATTAGCATTAAGGGTCTTCCTTACTGTAGGGTTAAGGGTTAGGCTTAGAGTTAAAGGTTAAGGTTAGGGTCAGGGTTAAGATTTAGGGTGAGGGTTAACGGTTAGGGTAAAGGTTAAGCATTAGGGTTAGGGATTAGTGATTAGGGTTTTTGGTTAGTGTTATGGTTAGCGGTTAGGAGTTAGTGTTTTATGAAGGGGTATGGTTAGAATTAGGATTGGGGTTAGAGTTAGGGTGAGGTATAGGGGTTAGGTTTAGGGGTTAGTTTTAGGGTAACAGGATAGGATTAGGGTTACGGGTTGGGCTTAGGTTTAGGGTTAAAGTTTACTGCTAGGGTTAGGGATAGGGTTCAGGGTTAGCTTTAGGGGTTCTGGTTAGGGCTAAACGCTGAACCCCTGGAAATAATTTTCAACGTAGTGGTTAATTGAAAAGTTCTGCGGCATACTTCTTGGAACAAGCCAGTTACCTGTTCCCACGCAAAGAGGGGTATAGAGAACCATGGTGGATTTCCAGCTGATGAAGTAAAGGATTATTAAAGGAACGGGATGACCATGGGGATCATCGTTAATTCTCTGAAACAGAATCCGCCCTTTTCACCTGCCAAACACATGCCCACTTCTCCTCTCTGGGGATAATAAAAACTAACCAGCGAACTGACAGAGGGCATGACCCCCCCATTCACATCGACCACACACACAAAAAAAAACGTACCCTCCAGCTACTAATTATAATCCTAACTTGCAAAATTTCCCTGCATTTTAAAACAATGGAAAAATAGTGGTGGGATCATACTTAGAAGAATGGCTTCTTGTCAGTCTCCACTGACAAAAATAGGCAACACCAAGTCATCTACGCCTCGGCATAGTTATGTCCGTAGCAGCCATATTTGGTTTCAGTAGGCACATACACACGTTATCACAATTATCGTGAAACGCTAAAAACCTGCAAAGGATTTTCAATATACTGGTTAATTGAAAACCTCTGAGGCATTCTTCCTGGAACAAGCCAGTTTCCTGTGCCCACGCATAGAGAAGTATATAGAACCATGGTGGATTCACAGCTCATGAAGGAAAGGATTATTAAAGGAACGGGATTACCATGGGGATCATCGTTAATTCTCTGAAACAGAATCCGCCCTTTCCACCTGCCAAACACATGCCCACTTCTCCTCTCTGGGGATAATAAAAACTAACCAGCGAACTGACAGAGGGCCTGACCCCCCCATTCACATCGACCACACACACAAAAAAAACCGTACCCTCCAGCTACTAATTATAATCCTAACTTGCAAAATTTCCCTGCATTTTAAAACAATGGAAAAATAGTGGTGGGATCATACTTAGAAGAATGGCTTCTTGTCAGTCTCCACTGACAAAAATAGGCAACACCAAGTCACCTACGCCTCGGCATAGTTATGTCCGTAGCAGCCATATTTGGTTTCAGTAGGCACATACACACGTTATCACAATTATGGTGAAACGCTAAAAACCTGCAAAGGATTTTCAATATACTGGTTAATTGAAAAGCTCTGAGGCATTCTTCCTGGAACAAGCCAGTTTCCTGTGCCCACGCATAGAGAAGTATATAGAACCATGGTGGATTCACAGCTCATGAAGGAAAGGATTCTTAAAGGAACGGGATTACCATGCGGATCCTGTTTAATTCTCTGAAACAGATCCGCAGTTTTCACCTGCCAAACTAATACCCACTTCTCCTCTCTGGGGATAAAAAAAACAAACCAGCGAAGTGACAGAGGGCCTGACCAACACATCCACACCGACCCCACAGGAAAAAAAAAAAAAAACACCGTAGCCTCCAGCTACTAATTATAATGCTAACTTGCAAAATTTCCCTGCATTTTAAAACAATGGAAAAATGGTGGTGGGATGATACTTAGAAGAATGGCTTCTTGTCAGTCTCCACTAACAAAAATAGGCAACGCCAAGTCAGCTACTCCTCAGCATAGTTATGTCCGTCGCAGCATTCTTGGGTTTCAGGAGGCACAAACACACGTTATCACAATTATGGTGAAACGCTGAACACCTGCAAATAATTTTCAACGTAGTGGTTAATTGAAAAGCTCTGCGGCATACTTCTTGGAACAAGCAAGTTACCTGTTCCCACGCAAAGAGGAGTATATAGAACCATGGTGGATTTCCAGCTGATGAAGTAAAGGATTATTAAAGGAACGGGATCACCATGGGGATCATCGTTAATTCTCTGAAACAGAATCCGCCCTTTTCACCTGCCAAACACATGCCCACTTCTCCTCTCTGGGGATAATAAAAACTAAACAGAGAACTGACAGAGGGCCTGACCCCCCCATCCACATCGACCACACACACAAAAAGAAAAACCATAACCTCCAGCTACTAATTATAATGCTAACTTGCAAAATTTCCCAGCATTTTAAAACAATGGAAAAATGGTGGTGGGATGATACTTAGAAGAATGGCTAATTGTCAGACTCCACTAACAAAAATAGGCAACACCAAGTCAGCTACTCCTCAGCATAGTTATGTCCGTCGCAGCCTTCTTGGGTTTCAGGAGGGACATACAAACATTATCAAAATTATGGTGAAACGCTGAAAACCTGCAAATAATTTTCAACGTACTGGTTAATTTGAAAACTCTCCAGCATACTTCTTGGAACAAGCCAGGTACCTGTGCCCACGCATAGAGGAGTATATAGAAACATGGTGGAATCCCAGCTGATGAAGCAAAGGATTCTTAAAAGAATGAGATGACCATGCGGATCCTCTTTAATTCTATGAAACAGATCCGCAGTTTTCACCTGCCATACTAATACACACTTCTCCTCTCTGGGGATAATAAAAACAAACCAGCGAACTGACAGAGGGCCTGACCAACACATCCACACCGACCCCACAGGAAAAAAAAAAAAAAAACCACCGTAGGCTCCAGCTACTAATTATAATGCTAACTTGCAAAATTTTCCTGCATTTTTAAACAATGGAAAAATGATGGTGAGATGATACTTAGAAGAATGGATTCTTGTCAGTCTCCACTAACAAAAATAGGCAAAACCAAGTCAGCTACGCCTCAGCATAGTTATGTCCGTCGCAGCCTTCTTGGGTTTCAGGAGGCACAAACAAACGTTATCACAATTATGGTGAAACGCTGAACACCTGCAAATAATTTTCAACGTACTGGTTAATTGAAAAGCTCTGCGGCATACTTCTTGGAACAAGCCAGTTACCTGTTCCCACGCAAAGAGGAGTATATAGAACCATGTTGGATTTCCAGCTAATGAAGTAAAGGATTATTAAAGGAACGGGATGACCATGGGGATCATCGTTAATTCTCTGAAACAGAATCCGCCCTTTTCACCTGCCAAACACATGCCCACTACTCCTCTCTGGGGATAATAAAAACTAACCAGCGAACTGACAGAGGGCCTGACCCCCCCCATCCACATCGACTACACAAAAAAAAAACCGTACCCTCCAGCTACTAATTATAATGCTAACTTGCAAAATTTCCCTGCATTTTAAAACAATGGAAAAATGGTGGTGGGATCATACTTAGAAGAATGGCTTCTTGTCTGTCTCCACTAACAAAAATAGGCAACACCAAGTCAGCTACTCCTCAGCATAGTTATGTCCGTCGCAGCCTTCTTGGGTTTCAGGAGGGACATACAAACGTTATCACAATTATGGTGAAACGCTGAACACCTGCAAATAATTTTCAACGTACTGGTTAATTTGAAAACTCTCCAGCATACTTCTTGGAACAAGCCAGGTACCTGTGCCCACGCATAGAGGAGTATATAGAAACATGGTGGATTCCCAGCTGATGAAGCAAAGGATTCTTAAAGGAATGACATGACCATGCGGATGCTGTTTAATTCTCTGAAACAGAATCCGCACTTTTCACCTGCCAAACACATGCCCACTACTCTTCTCTGGGGATAATAAAAACAAACCAGCGATCTGACAGAGGGCCTGAACACCCATCCTGACCGACCCCACAAAACAAAAAAGTACCCTCCAGCTACTAATTATAATGCCAATTTGCAAAATTTCCCTGCATTTTGAAACAATGGAGAAATGATAGTGGGATGATGCTCAGAAGAATGGCTTCTTGTCAGTCTCCACTGACAAAAATAGGCAACACCAAGTCAGCTACGCCTCAGCATAGTTATGTCCGTAGCAGCCATATTCGGTTTCAGTAGGCACATACACACGTTATCACAATTATGGTGAAACGCTGAAAACCTGCAAAGGATTTTCAACATACTGGTTAATTGAAAAGCTCTGAGGCATACTTCTTGGAACAAGCCAGTTTCCTGTGCCCACGCATAGAGAAATATATAGAACCATGGTGGATTCCCAGCTCATGAAGCAAAGGATTCTTAAAGGAACGGGATTACCATGCGGATACTGTTTAATTCTCTGAAACAGATCCGCAGTTTTCACCTGCCATACTAATACCCACTTCTCCTCTCTGGGGATAATAAAAACAAACCAGCGAACTGACAGAGGGCCTGACCAACACATCCACACCGACCCCACAAAAAAAAAAAAAAAAAAAAAAACAGCGTAGCCTCCAGCTACTAATTATAATGCTAACTTGCAAAACTTTCCTGCATTTTTAAACAATGGAAAAATGATGGTGAGATGATACTTAGAAGAATGGATTCTTGTCAGTCTCCACTAACAAAAATAGGCAAAACCAAGTCAGCTACGCCTCAGCATAGTTATGTCCGTCGCAGCCTTCTTGGGTTTCAGGAGGCACAAACAAACGTTATCACAATTATGGTGAAACGCTGAACACCTGCAAATAACATTCAACGTACTGGTTAATTGAAAAGCTCTGCGGCATACCTCTTGGAACAAGCCAGTTACCTGTTCCCACGCAAAGAGGAGTATATAGAACCATGGTGGATTTCCAGCTGATGAAGTAAAGGATTATTAAAGGAACGGGATGACCATGGGGATCATCGTTAATTCTCTGAAACAGAATCCGCCCTTTTCACCTGCCAAACACATGCCCACTTCTCCTCTCTGGGGATAATAAAAACTAACCAGGGAACTGACAGAGGGCCTGACCCCCCCATCCACATCGACCACACACAAAAAAAAAACCGTACCCTCCAGCTACTAATTATAATGCTAACTTGCAATATTTCCCTGCATTTTAAAACAATGGAAAAATGGTGGTGGGTTGATACTTAGAAGAATGGCGTCTTTTCAGTCTCCACTAACAAAAATAGGCAACACCAAGTCAGCTACTCCTCAGCATAGTTATGTCCGTCGCAGCCTTCTTGGGTTTCAGGAGGCACAAACACACGTTATCACAATTATGGTGAAACGCTGAACACCTGCAAAGGATTTTCAACATACTGGTTAATTGAAAAGCTCTGCAGCATACTTCTTGGAACAAGCCAGTTACCTGTTCCCACGCAAAGAGGAGTATATAGAACCATGGTGGATTTCCAGCTGATGAAGTATAGGATTATTAAAGGAACGGGATGACCATGGGGATCATCGTTAGTTCTCTGAAACAGAATCCGCCCTTTTAACCTGCCAAACACATGCCCTCTTCTCCTCTGGGGATAATAAAAACTAACCAGCGAACTGACAGAGGGCCTGACTCCCCCCCCCATAGACATCGACTACACAAAAAAAGAAAACCGTACCCTCCAGCTACTAATTATAATGCCAATTTGCAAAATTTCCCTGCATTTTTAAACAATGGAGAAATGATGGTGGGATGATGCTTAGAAGAATGGATTCTTGTCAGTCTCCACTGACAAAAATAGGCAACACCAAGTCAGCTACGCCTCAGCATAGTTATGTCCGTAGCAGCCATATTTGGTTTCAGTAGGCACATACACACGTTATCACAATTATGGTGAAACGCTGAAAACCTGCAAAGGATTTTCAACATACTGGTTAATTGAAAAGCTCTGAGGCATACTTCTTGGAACTAGCCAGTTTCCTGTGCCCACGCATAGAGAAGTATATAGAACCATGGTGGATTCGCAGCTCATGAAGCAAAGGATACCTAAAGGAACGGGATTACCATGCGGCTCCTGTTTAATTCTCTGAAACAGATCCGCAGTTTTCACCTGCCATACTAATACCCACTTCTCCTCTCTGGGGATAATAAAAACAAACCAGCGAACTGACAGAGGGCCTGACCAACACATCCACACCAACCCCACAGGAAAAAAAAAAAAAAACACCGTAGCCTCCAGCTATTAATTATAATGCTAACTTGCAAAACTTTCCTGCATTTTTAAACAATGGAAAAATGATGGTGGGATGATACTTAGAAGAATGGATTCTTGTCAGTCTCCACTAACAAAAATAGGCAAAACCAAGTCAGCTACGCCTCAGCATAGTTATGTACATCGCAGCCTTCTTGGGTTTCAGGAGGCACAAACAAACGTTATCACAGTTATGGTGAAACGCTGAACACCTGCAAATAATTTTCAACGTACTGGATAATTGAAAAGCTCTGCGGCATACTTCTTGGAACAAGCCAGTTACCTGTTCCGACGCAAAGAGGAGTATATAGAACCATGGTGGATTTCCAGCTGATGAAGTAAAGGATTATTAAAGGAACGGGATGACCATGGGAATCATCGTTAATTCTCTGAAACAGAATCCGCCCTTTTCACCTGCCAAACACATGCCCCCTTCTCCTCTCTGGGGATAATAAAAACTAACCAGCGAACAGACAGAGGGCCTGACCCCCCCATCCACATCGACCACACACACAAAAAAAACCGTACCCTCCAGCTACTAATTATAATGCTAACTTGCAAAATTTCCCTGCATTTTAAAACAATGGAAAAATGGTGGTGAGATGATACTTAGAAGAATGGCTTCTTGTCAGTCTCCACTGACAAAAATAGGCAACACCAAGTCAGCTACTCCTCAGCATATTTATGTCCGTCGCAGCCTTCTTGGGTTTCAGGAGGCACAAACACACTTTATCACAATTATGGTGAAATGCTGAACACCTGCAAATAATTTTCAACGTAGTGGTTAATTGAAAAGCTCTGCGGCATACTTCTTGGAACAAGCCAGTTACCTGTTCCCACGCAAAGAGGAGTATATAGAACCATGGTGGATTTCCAGCTGATGAAGTAAAGGATTATTAAAGGAACGGGATGACCATGGGGATCATCGTTAATTCTCTGAAACAGAATCCGCCCTTTACACCTGCCAAACACATGCCCACTTCTCCTCTCTGGGGATAATAAAAACCAACCAGCGAACTGACAGAGGGCCTGACCCCCCCCATCCACATCGACCACACACACAAAATAAAAACCGTACCCTCCAGCTACTAATTATAATGCTAACTTGCAAAATTTCCCTGCATTTTAAAACAATGGAAAAATGGTGGTGGGATCATACTTAGAAGAATGGCTTCTTGTCTGTCTCCACTAACAAAAATAGGCAACACCAAGTCAGCTACTCCTCAGCATAGTTATGTCCGTCGCAGCCTTCTTGGGTTTCAGGAGGGACATACAAACGTTATCACAATTATGGTGAAACGCTGAACACTTGCAAATAATTTTCAACGTACTGGTTAATTGAAAAGCTCTGCGGCATACTTCTTGGAACAAGCCAGGTACCTGTGCCCACGCATAGAGGAGTATATAGAAACATGGTGGAATCCCAGCTGATGAAGCAAAGGATTCTTAAAGGAATGAGATGATCATGCAGATCCTGTTTAATTCTCTGAAACAGAATCCGCACTTTTCACCTGCCAAACACATGCCCACTACTCTTCTCTGGGGATAATAAAAACAAACCAGCGATCTGACAGAGGGACTGAACACCCATCCTGACCGACCCCACAAAACAAAAAAGTACCCTCCAGCTACTAATTAAAATGCCAATTTGCAAAATTTCCCTGCATTTTTAAACAATGGAGAAATGATGGTGGGATTATACTTAGAAGAATGGCTTCTTGTCAGTCTCCACTGACAAAAATAGGCAACACCTAGTCAGCTACGCCTCAGCATAGTTATGTCCGTAGCAGCCATATTTGGTTTCAGTAGGCACATACACACGTTATCACAATTATGGTGAAACGCTGAAAACCTGCAAAGGATTGTCAACATACTGGTTAATTGAAAAGCTCTGAGGCATACTTCTTGGAACAAGCCAGTTTCCTGTGCCCACGCATAGAGAAGTATATAGAACCATGGTGGATTCACAGCTCATGAAGCAAAGGATTTTTAAAGGAACGGGATGACCATGGGGATCATCGTTAATTCTCTGAAACAGAATCCGCCCTTTTCACCTGCCAGACACATGCCCACTTCTCCTCTCTGGGGATAATAAAAACTAACCACCGAACTGACAGAGGGCCTGACCCCACCCCATCCACATCGACCACACACACACAAAAAACTGTACCATCCAGCTACTAATTATAATGCTAACTTGCAAAATTTCCCTGCATTTTAAAACACTGGAAAAATGGTGGTGGGATGATACTTAGAAGAATGGCTTCTTGTCAGTCTCCACTAACAAAAATAGGCAAAACCAAGTCAGCTACTCCTCAGCATAGTTATGTCCGTCGCAGCCTTCTTGGGGTTCTGGAGGCACAAACAAACGTTATCCCAATTATGGTGAAATGCTGAACACCTGCAAATAATTTTCAACGTACTGGTTAATTGAAAAGCTCTGCGGCATAATTCTTGGAACAAGCCAGTTACCTGTTCCCACGCAAAGAGGAGTATATAGAACCATGGTGGATTTCCAGCTGATGAAGTAAAGGATTATTAAAGGAACGGGATGACCATAGGGATCATCGTAAATTCTCTGAAACAGAATCCGCCCTTTTCACCTGCCAAACACATGCCCACTTCTCCTCTCTGGGGATAATAAAAACTAACCGGCGAACTGACAGAGGGCCTGACTCCCACCATCCACATCGACCACACACAAAAAAAAAACCGTACCCTCCAGCTACTAATTATAATGCTAACTTGCAAAATTTCCCTGCATTTTAAAACAATGGAAAAATGGTGGTGGGATGATACTTAGAAGAATGGCTTCTTGTCAGTCTCCACTAACAAAAATAGGCAACACCACGTCAGCTACTCCTCAGCATAGTTATGTCCTTCCCAGCCTTCTTGGGTTTCAAGAGTCACAAACAAACGTTATCACAATTATGGTGAAACGCTGAACACCTGCAAATAATTTTCAACGTAGTGGTTAATTGAAAAGCTCTGCGGCATTCTTCTTGGAACAAGCAAGTTACCTGTTCCCACGCAAAGAGGAGTATATAGAACCATGGTGGATTTCCAGCTGATGAAGTAAAGGATTATTAAAGGAACGGGATCACCATGGGGATCATCGTTAATTCTCTGAAACAGAATCCGCCCTTTTCACCTGCCAAACACATGCCCCCTTCTCCTCTCTGGGGATAATAAAAACTACCCAGCGAACTGACAGAGGGCCTGACCCCCCCCATCCACATCGACCACACACACAAAAAAAAACCGTAACCTCCAGCTACTAATTATAATTCTAACTTGCAAAATTTCCCTGAATTTAAAACAATGGAAAAATGGTGGTAGGGTGATACTTAGAAGAATGGCTTCTTGTCAGTCTCCACTAACAAAAATAGGCAACACCAAGTCAGCTACTCCTCAGCATAGTTATGTCCGTCGCAGCCTTCTTGGGTTTCAGGAGGCACAAACAAATGTTATCACAATTATGGTGAAACGCTGAACACCTGCAAATAATTTTCAACGTAGTGGTTAATTGAAAAGATTGCGGCATACTTCTTGGAACAAGCCAGTTACCTGTTCCCACGCAAAGAGGAGTATATAGAACCATGGTGGATTTCCAGCTGATGAAGTAAAGGATTATTAAAGGAACGGGATGACCATGGGCATCATCGTTAATTCTCTGAAACAGAATCCGCCCTTTTCACCTGCCAAACACATGCCCACTTCTCCTCTCTGGGGATAATAAATACTAACCAGCGAACTGACAGAGGGCCTGACCCCCCATCCACATCGACCACACACAAAAAAAAAAAAAACCGTACCCTCCAGCTACTAATTATAATGCTAACTTGCAAAATTTCCCTGCATTTTAAAACAATGGAAAAATGGTGGTGGGATCATACTTAGAAGAATGGCTTCTTGTCAGTCTCCACTAAGAAAAATAGGCAACACCAAGTCAGCTACTTCTCAGCATAGTTATGTCCGTCGCAGCCTTCTTGGGTTTCAGGAGGGACATACAAACGTTATCACAATTATGGTGAAACGCTGAACACCTGCAAATAATTTTCAACGTACTGGTTAATTTGAAAACTCTCCAGCAAACATCTTGGAACAAGCCAGGTACCTGTGCCCACGCATACAGGAGTATATAGAAACATGGTGGAATCCCAGCTGATGAAGCAAAGGATTCTTAAAGGAATGAGATGACCATGTGGATCCTGTTTAATTCTCTGAAACAGAATCCGCACTTTTCACCTGCCAAACACATGCCCACTACTCTTCTCTGGGGATAATACAAACAAGCCAGCGATCTGACAGAGGGCCTGAACACCCATCCTGACCGACCCCACAAAACAAAAAAGTACCCTCCAGCTACTAATTATAATGCCAATTTGCAAAATTTCCCTGCATTTTTAAACAATGGAGAAATGATGGTGGGATGATACTTAGAAGAATGGCTTCTTGTCAGTCTCCACTGACAAAAATAGGCAACACCAAGTCAGCTACGCCTCAGCATAGTTATGTCCGTAGCAGCCATATTTGGTTTCAGTAGGCACATACACACGTTATCACAATTATGGTGAAACGCTGAAAACCTGCAAAGGATTTTCAACATACTGGTTAATTGAAAAGCTCTGAGGCATACTTCTTGGAACAAGCCAGTTACCTGTTACCACGCAAAGAGGAGTATATAGAACCATGGTGGATTCCCAGCTCATGAAGCAAAGGATTCTTAAAGGAATGGGATTTCCATGCGGATCCTGTTTAATTCTCTGAAACAGATCCGTAGTTTTCACCTGCCATACTAATACCCACTTCTCCTCTCTGGGATAATAAAAACAAACCAGCGAACTGACAGAGGGCCTGACCAACACATCCACACCCACCCCACAGGAAAAAAAAAGAAAAACACCGTAGCCTCCAGCTACTAATTATAATGCTAACTTGCAAAACTTTCCTGCATTTTTAAACAATGGAAAAATGATGGTGAGATGATACTTAGAAGAATGGATTCTTGTCAGTCTCCACTAACAAAAATACGCAAAACCAAGTCAGCTACGCCTCAGCATAGTTATGTCCGTCCCAGCCTTCTTGGGTTTCAGGAGGCACAAACAAACGTTATCACAATTATGGTCAAACACTGAACACCTTCAAATAATTTTCAACGTAGTGGTTAATTGAAAAGCTCTGCGGCATACTTCTTGGAACAAGCCTGTTACCCGTTCGCACGCAAAGAGGAGTATATAGAACCATGGTGGATTTCCAGCTGATGAAGTCAAGGATTATTAAAAGAAAGGGATGACCATGGGGATCATCGTTAATTCTCTGAAACAGAATCCGCCCTTTTCACCTGCCAAACACATGCCCACTTCTCCTCTCTGGGGGTAATAAAAACTAACCAGCGAACTGACAGAGGGCCTGACCCCCCACCATCCACATCGACCACACAGAAAAAAAAAACCGTACCCTCCAACTACTAATTATAATGCTAACTTGCAAAATTTCCCTGCATTTTAAAACAATGGAAAAATGGTGGTGGGATGATACTTAGAAGAATGGCTTCTTGTCAGTCTCCACTAACAAAAATAGGCAACACCAAGTGAGCTACTCCTCAGCATAGTTATGTCCGTCGCAGCCTTCTTGGGTTTCAGGAGGCACAAACAAACGTTATCACAATTATGGTGAAACGCTGAACACCTGCAAATAATTTTCAACGTACTGGTTAATTGAAAAGCTCTGCGACACACTTCTTGGAACAAGCCAGTTACCTGTTCCCACGTAAAGAGTTGTATATAGAAGCATGGTGGAATCCCAGCTGATGAAGCAAAGGATTCTTAAAGGAATGAGATGACCATGCGGACCCTGTTTAATTCTCTGAAACAGAATCCGCACTTTTCACCTGCCAAACACATGCCCACTACCCTTCTCTGGGGATAATAAAAACAAACCCGCGATCTGACAGAGGGCCTGAACACCCATCCTGACCGACCCCACAAAACAAAAAAGTACCCTCCAGCTACTAATTATAATGCCAATTTGCAAAATTTCCCTGCATTTTGAAACAATGGAGAAATGATGGTGGGATGATAGTTAGAAGAATGGCTTCTTGTCAGTCTCCACTGACAAAAATAGGCAACACCAAGTCAGCTACGCCTCAGCATAGTTATGTCCGTAGCAGCCATATTTGGTTTCAGTAGGCACATACACACGTTATCACAATTATGGTGAAACGCTGAAAACCTGCAAAGGATTTTCAACATACTGGTTAATTGAAAAGCTCTGAGGCATACTTCTTGGAACTAGCCAGTTTCCTGTGCCCACGCATAGAGAAGTATATAGAACCATGGTGGATTTCCAGCTCATGAAGCAAAGGATTCTTAAAGGAACGGGATTACCATGCGGATCCTGTTTAATTCTCTGAAACAGATCCGCAGTTTTCACCTGCCATACTAATACCCACTTCTGATCTCTGGGTATAATAAAAACAAACCAGCGAACTGACAGAGGGCATGACCAACACATCCACACCGACCCCACAGGAAAGAAAAAAAAAAACACCGTAGCCTCCAGCTACTAATTATAATGCTAACTTGCAAAACTTTCCTGCATTTTTAAACAATGGAAAAATGATGGTGAGATGATACTTAGAAGAATGGATTCTGTTCAGTCTCCACTAACAAAAATAGGCAAAACCAAGTTAGCTACGCCTCAGCATAGTTATGTCCGTCGCAGCCTTCTTGGGTTTCAGGAGGCACAAACAAACGTTATCACAATTATGGTGAAACGCTGAACACCTGCAAATAATTTTCAACGTACTGGTTAATTGAAAAACTCTGCGACATACTTCTTGGAACAAGCCAGTTACCTGTTCCCACGCATAGAGAAGTATATAGAACCATGGTGGATTCCCAGCTCATGAAGCAAAGGATTTTTAAAGGAACGGGATGACCATGGGGATCATCGTTAATTCTCTGAAACAGAATCCGCCCTTTTCACCTGCCAAACACATGCCCACTTCTCCTATCTGGGGATAATAAAAACTAACCAGCGAACTGACAGAGGGCCTGACCAACACATCCACACCGACCCCACAGGAAAAAAAAACCGTACCCTCCAGCTACTAATTATAATGCTAACTTGCAAAATTTCCCTGCATTTTAAAACAATGGAAAAATGGTGGTGGGATCATACTTAGAAGAATGGCTTCTTGTCAGTCTCCACTAACAAAAATAGGCAATACCAAGTCAGCTACTTCTCAGCATAGTTATGTCCGTCGCAGCCTTCTTGGGTTTCAGGAGGCACAAACAAACGTTATCACAATTATGGTGAAACGCTGAACACCTGCAAATAATTTTCAAGGTACTGGTTAATTGAAGAGCTCTGCGGCATACTTCTTGGAACAAGCCAGTTACCTGTTCCCACGCAAAGAGGAGTATATAGAACCATGGTGGATTTCCAGCTGATGAAGTAAAGGATTATTAAAGGAACAGGATGACCATGGGGATCATCGTTAATTCTCTGAAACAGAATCCTCCCTTTTCACCTGCCAAACACATGCCCACTTCTCCTCTCTGGGGATAATAAAAACTAACCAGCGAACTGACAGAGGGCCTGATCCCCCCCCCATCGACATCGACCACACACACAAAAAAAACCGTACCCTCCAGCTACTAATTATAATGCTAACTTGCAAAATTTCCCTGCCTTTTAAAACAATGGAAAAATGGTGGTGCGATCATACTTAGAAGAATGGCTTCTTGTCTGTCTCCACTGACAAAAATAGGCAACACCAAGTCAGCTACTCCTCAGCATAGTTATGTCCGTCGCAGCCTTCTTGGGTTTCAGGAGGGCCATACAAACGTTATCAAAATTATGGTGAAAGGCTGAAAACCTGCAAATAATTTTCAACGTACTGGTTAATTTGAAAACTCTCCAGCATACTTCTTGGAACAAGCCAGGTACCTGTGCCCACGCATAGAGGAGTATATAGAAACATGGTGGAATCCCAGCTGATGAAGCAAAGGATTCTTAAAGGAATGAGATGACCATGCGGATCCTGTTTAATTCTCTGAAACAGAATCCGCACTTTTCACCTGCCAAACACATGCCCACTACTCTTCTCTGGGGATAATGAAAACAAACCAGCGATCTGACAGAGGGCCTGAACATTCATCCTGACCGACCCCACAAAAGAAAAAAGTACTCTCCAGCTACTAATTATAATGCCAATTTGCAAAATTTCCCTGCATTTTTAAACAATGGAGAAATGATGGTGGGATGATACTTAGAAGAATGGCTTCTTGTCAGTCTCCACTGACAAAAATAGGCAACACCAAGTCAGCTACGCCTCAGCATAGTTATGTCCGTAGCAGCCATATTTGGTTTCAGTAGGCACATACACACGTTATCACAATTATGGTGAAACGCTGAAAACCTGCAAAGGAATGTCAACATACTGGTTAATTGAAAAGCTCTGAGGCATACTTCTTGGAACTAGCCAGTTTCCTGTGCCCACGCATAGACAAGTATATAGAACCATGGTGGATTCCCAGCTCATGAAGCAAAGGATTCTTAAAGGAACGGGATTACCATGCGGATCCTGTTTAATTCTCTGAAACAGATCCGCAGTTTTCACCTGCCATACTAATACCCACTTCTCCTCTCTGGGGATAATAAAAACCAACCGGGGAACTGACAGAGGGCCTGACCAACACATCCACACCGACCCCACAGGAAAAAAAAAAAAAAAACCACCGTACCCTCCAGCTACTAATTATAATGCTAACTTGCAAAATTTCCCTGCATTTTAAAACAATGGAAAAATGGTGGTGGGATGATACTTAGAAGAATGGCTTCTTGTCAGTCTCCACTACCAAAAATAGGCAACACCAAGTCAGCTACTCCTCAGCATAGTTATGTCCGTCGCAGCCTTCTTGCGTTTCAGGAGGCACAAACAAACGTTATCACAATTATGGTGAAACGCTGAACACCTGCAAATAATTTTCAACGTAGTGGTTAATTGAAAAGCTCTGCGGCATACTTCTTGGAACAAGCCAGTTACCTGTTCCCACGCAAAGAGGAGTATATAGAACCATGGTGGATTTCCAGCTGATGAAGTAAAGGATTATTAAAGGAACGGGATGACCATGGGGATCATCGTTAATTCTCTGAAACAGAATCCGCCCTTTTCACCTTCCAAACACATGCCCACTTCTCCTCTCTGGGGATAATAAAAACTAACCAGCGAACTGACAGAGGGCCTGACCCCCCATCCACATCGACCACACACACAAAAAAAAAAAACCGTACCCTCCAGCTACTAATTATAATGCTAACTTGCAAAATTTCCCTGCATTTTAAAACAATGGAAAAATGGTGGTGGGATCATACTTAGAAGAATGGCTTCTTGTCTGTCTCCACTAACAAAAACAGGCAACACCAAGTCAGCTACTCCTCAGCATAGTTATGTCCGTCGCAGCCTTCTTGGGTTTCAGGAGGGACATACAAACGTTATCAAAATTATGGTGAAAGGCTGAAAACCTGCAAATAATTTTCAACGTACTGGTTAATTTGAAAACTCTCCAGCATAATTCTTGGAACAAGCCAGGTACCTGTGCCCACGCATAGAGGAGTATATAGAAACATGGTGGAATCCCAGCTGATGAAGCAAAGGATTCTTAAAGGAATGGGATGACCATGCGGATCCTGTTTAATTCTCTGAAACAGAATCCGCACTTTTCACCTGCCAAACACATGCCCACTACTATTCTCTGGGGATAGTAAAAACAAACCAGCGATCTGACAGAGGGCCTGAACACCCATCCTGACCGACCCCACAAAACAAAAAAGTACCCTCCAGCTACTAATTATAATGCCAATTTGCAAAATTTCCCTGCATTTTGAAACAATGGAGAAATGATGGTGGGATGATACTTAGAAGAATGGCTTCTTGTCAGTCTCCACTGACAAAAATAGGCAACACCAAGTCAGCTACGCCTCAGCAAAGTTATGTCCGTAGCAGCCATATTTGGTTTCAGTAGGCACATACACACGTTATCACAATTATGGTGAAACGCTGAAAACCTGCAAAGGATTGTCAACATACTGGTTAATTGAAAAGCTCTGAGGCATACTTCTTGGAACTAGCCAGTTTCCTGTGCCACGCATAGACAAGTATATAGAACCATGGTGGATTCCCAGCTCATGAAGCAAAGGATTCTTAAAGGAACGGGATTACCATGCGGATCCTGTTTAATTCTCTGAAACAGATCCGCAGTTTTCACCTGCCATACTAATACCCACTTCTCCTCTCTGGGGATAATAAAAACCAACCGGGGAACTGACAGAGGACCTGACCAACACATCCACACCGACCCCAAAGGAAAAAAAAAAACAAAAACACCATAGCCTCCAGCTACTAATTATAATGCTAACTTGCAAAATTTTACTGCATTTTTAAACAATGGAAAAATGATGGTGAGATGATACTTAGAAGAATGGATTCTTGTCAGTCTCCACTAACAAAAATAGGCAAATCCAAGTCAGCTACGCCTCAGCATAGTTATGTCCGTCGCAGCCTTCTTGGGTTTCAGGAGGCACAAACAAACGTTATCACAATTATGGTGAAACGCTGAACACCTGCAAATAATTTTCAACGTAGTGGATAATTGAAAAGCTCTGCGGCATACTTCTTGGAACAAGGCAGTTACCTGTTCCCACGCAAAGAGGAGTATAGAGAACCATGGTGGATTCCCAGCTGATGAAGTAAAGGATTATTAAAGGAACGGGATGACAATGGGGATCATCGTTAATTCTCTGAAACAGAATCCGCCCTTTTCACCTGCCAAACACATGCCCACTTCTCCTCTCTGGGGATAATAAAAACTAACCAGCGAACTGGCAGAGGGCCTGACCCCCCCATCCACATCCACCACACACCCAAAAAAAAACCGTACCCTCCAGCTACTAATTATGATGCTAACTTGCAAAATTTCCCTGCATTTTAAAACAATGGAAAAATGGTGGTGGGATCATACTTAGAAGAATGGCTTCTTGTCTGTCTCCACTAACAATAATAGGCAAAACCAAATCAGCTACTCCTCAGCATAGTTATGTCCGTCGCAGCCTTCTTGGGTTTCAGGAGGGACATACAAACGTTATCAAAATTATGGTGAAACGCTGAAAACCTGCAAATAATTTTCAACGTACTGGTTAATTTGAAAACTCTCCAGCATAATTCTTGGAACAAGCCAGGTACCTGTGCCCACGCATAGAGGAGTATATAGAAACATGGTGGAATCCCAGCTGATGAAGCAAAGGATTCTTAAAGGAATAAGATGACCATGCGGATCCTGTTTAATTCTCTGAAACAGAATCCGCACTTTTCACCTGCCAAACACATGCCCACTACTCTTCTCTGGGGATAATAAACACAAACCAGCGATCTGACGGAGAGCCTGAACACCCATCCTGACCGACCCCACAAAACAAAAAAGTACCCTCCAGCTACTAATTATAATGCCAATTTGCAAAATTTCCCTGCATTTTTAAACAATGGAGAAATGATGGTGGGATGATACTTAGAAGAATGGCTTCTTGTCAGTCTCCACTGACAAAAATAGGCAACACCAAGTCAGCTACGCCTCAGCATAGTTATGCCCGTAGCAGCCATATTTGGTTTCAGTAGGCACATACACACGTTATCACAATTATGGTGAAACGCTGAAAACCTGCAAAGGATTGTCAACATACTGGTTAATTGAAAAGCTCTGAGGCATACTTCTTGGAACAAGCCAGTTACCTGTTCCCACGCAAAGAGGAGTATATAGAACCATGGTGGATTCCCAGCTCATGAAGCAAAGGATTCTTAAAGGAACGGGATTACCATGCGGATCCTGTTTAATTCTCTGAAACAGATCCGCAGTTTTCACCTGCCATACTAATACCCACTTCTCCTCTCTGGGGATAATAAAAACCAACTGGGGAACTGACAGAGGGCCTGACCAAGACATCCACACTGACCCCACAGGAAAAAAAAAAAAAAACACCGTACCCTCCGGCTACTAATTATAATGCTAACTTGCAAAATTTCCCTGCATTTTAAAACAATGGAAAAATGGTGGTGGGATCATACTTAGAAGAATGGCTTCTTGTCAGTCTCCACTAACAAAAATAGGCAACACCAAGTCAGCTACTCCTCAGCATAGTTATGTCCGTTGCAGCCTTCTGGTGTTTCAGGAGGCACATACACACGTTATCACAATTATGGTGAAACGCTGAACACCTGCAAATAATTTTCAACGTAGTGGTTAATTAAAAAGCTCTGCGACATACTTCTTGGAACAAGACAGTTACCTGTTCCCACGCAAAGAGGTGTATATAGAACCATGGTGGAATCCCAGCTGATGAAGCAAAGGATTCTTAAAGGAATGAGATGACCATGCGGATCCTGTTTAATTCTCTGAAACAGAATCCGCACTTTTCACCTGCCAAACACATGCCCACTACTCTTCTCTGGGGATAATAAAAACAAACCAGCGATCTGACAGAGGGCCTGAACACCCATCCTGACCGACCCCACAAAACAAAAAAGTACCCTCCAGCTACTAATTATAATGCCAATTTGCAAAATTTCCCTGCATTTTGAAACAATGGAGAAATGATAGTGGGATGACACTTAGAAGAATGGCTTCTTGTCAGTCTCCACTGACAAAAATAGGCAACACCAAGTCAGCTACGCCTCAGCATAGTTATGTCCGTAGCAGCCATATTTGGTTTCAGTAGGCTCATACACACGTTATCAGAATTATGGTCAAACACTGAAAACCTGCAAAGGATTGTCAACATACTGGTTAATTGAAAAGCTCTGAGGCATACTTCTTGGAACAAGCCAGTTACCTGTTCCCACGCAAAGAGGAGTATATAGAACCATGGTGGATTCCCAGCTCATGAAGCAAAGGATACTTAAAGGAACGGGATTACCATGCGGATCCTGTTTAATTCTCTGAAACAGATCCGCAGTTTTCACCTGCCATACTAATACCCACTTCTCCTCTCTGGGGATAATAAAAACCAACCGGGGAACTGTCAGAGGGCCTGACCAACACATCCACACCGACCCGACAGGAAAAAAAAAAAAAAAACCACCGTACCCTCCAGCTACTAATTATAATGCTAACTTGCAAAATTTCCCTGCATTTTAAAACAATGGAAAAATGGTGGTGGGATGATACTTAGAAGAATGGCTTCTTGTCAGTCTCCACTAACAAAAATAGGCAACACCAAGTCAGCTACGCCTCAGCATAGTTATGTCCGTAGCAGCCATATTTGGTTTCAGTAGGCACATACACACGTTATCACAATTATGGTGAAACGCTGAAAACCTGCAAAGGATTGTCAACATACTGGTTAATTGAAAAGCTCTGAGGCATACTTCTTGGAACTAGCCAGTTTCCTGTGCCCACGCATAGACAAGTATATAGAACCATGGTGGATTCCCAGCTCATGAAGCAAAGGATTCTTAAAGGAACGGGATTACCATGCGGATCCTGTTTAATTCTCTGAAACAGATCCGCAGTTTTCACCTGCCATACTAATACCCACTTCTCCTCTCTGGGGATAATAAAAACCAACCGGGGAACTGACAGAGGGCCTGACCAACACATCCACACCGACCCCACAGGAAAAAAAAAAAAAAAACCACCGTACCCTCCAGCTACTAATTATAATGCTAACTTGCAAAATTTCCCTGCATTTTAAAACAATGGAAAAATGGTGGTGGGATGATACTTAGAAGAATGGCTTCTTGTCAGTCTCCACTAACAAAAATAGGCAACACCAAGTCAGCTACTCCTCAGCATAGTTATGTCCGTCGCAGCCTTCTTGGGTTTCAGGAGGCACAAACAAACGTTATCACAATTATGGTGAAACGCTGAACACCTGCAAATAATTTTCAACGTACTGGTTAATTGAAAAGCTCTGCGGCATACTTCTTGGAACAAGGCAGTTACCTGTTCCCACGCAAAGAGGAGTATATAGAACCATGGTGGATTTCCAGCTGATGAAGTAAAGGATTATTAAAGGAACGGGATGACCATGGGGATCATCGTTAATTCTCTGAAACAGAATCCGCCCTTTTCACCTTCCAAACACATGCCCACTTCTCCTCTCTGGGGATAATAAAAACTAACCAGCGAACTGACAGAGGGCCTGACCCCCCATCCACATCGACCACACACACAAAAAAAAAAACCGTACCCTCCAGCTACTAATTATAATGCTAACTTGCAAAATTTCCCTGCATTTTAAAACAATGGAAAAATGGTGGTGGGATCATACTTAGAAGAATGGCTTCTTGTCTGTCTCCACTAACAAAAACAGGCAACACCAAGTCAGCTACTCCTCAGCATAGTTATGTCCGTCGCAGCCTTCTTGGGTTTCAGGAGGGACATACAAACGTTATCAAAATTATGGTGAAACGCTGAAAACCTGCAAATAATTTTCAACGTATTGGTTAATTTGAAAACTCTCCAGCATAATTCTTGGAACAAGCCAGGTACCTGTTCCCACGCATAGAGGAGTATATAGAAACATGGTGGAATCCCAGCTGATTAAGCAAAGGATTCTTAAAGGAATGGGATGACCATGCGGATCCTGTTTAATTCTCTGAAACAGAATCCGCACTTTTCACCTGCCAAACACATGCCCACTACTATTCTCTGGGGATAGTAAAAACAAACCAGCGATCTGACAGAGGGCCTGAACACCCATCCTGACCGACCCCACAAAACAAAAAAGTACCCTCCAGCTACTAATTATAATGCCAATTTGCAAAATTTCCCTGCATTTTTAAACAATGGAGAAATGATGGTGGGATGATACTTAGAAGAATGGCTTCTTGTCAGTCTCCACTGACAAAAATAGGCAACACCAAGTCAGCTACGCCTCAGCAAAGTTATGTCCGTAGCAGCCATATTTGGTTTCAGTAGGCACATACACACGTTATCACAATTATGGTGAAACGCTGAAAACCTGCAAAGGATTGTCAACATACTGGTTAATTGAAAAGCTCTGAGGCATACTTCTTGGAACTAGCCAGTTTCCTGTGCCACGCATAGACAAGTATATAGAACCATGGTGGATTCCCAGCTCATGAAGCAAAGGATTCTTAAAGGAACGGGATTACCATGCGGATCCTGTTTAATTCTCTGAAACAGATCCGCAGTTTTCACCTGCCATACTAATACCCACTTCTCCTCCCTGGGGATAATAAAAACCAACCGGGGAACTGACAGAGGACCTGACCAACACATCCACACTGACCCCAAAGGAAAAAAAAAAACAAAAACACCGTAGCCTCCAGCTACTAATTATAATGCTAACTTGCAAAATTTTCCTGCATTTTTAAACAATGGAAAAATGATGGTGAGATGATACTTAGAAGAATGGATTCTTGTCAGTCTCCACTAACAAAAATAGGCAAATCCAAGTCAGCTACGCCTCAGCATAGTTATGTCCGTCGCAGCCTTCTTGGGTTTCAGGAGGCACAAACAAACGTTATCACAATTATGGTGAAACGCTGAACACCTGCAAATAATTTTCAACGTAGTGGTTAATTGAAAAGCTCTGCGGCATACTTCTTGGAACAAGCCAGTTACCTGTTCCCACGCAAAGAGGAGTATAGAGAACCATGGTGGATTCCCAGCTGATGAAGTAAAGGATTATTAAAGGAACGGGATGACAATGGGGATCATCGTTAATTCTCTGAAACAGAATCCGCCCTTTTCACCTGCCAAACACATGCCCACTTCTCCTCTCTGGGGATAATAAAAACTAACCAGCGAACTGACAGAGGGCCTGACCCCCCCATCCACATCCACCACACACCCAAAAAAAAACCGTACCCTCCAGCTACTAATTATGATGCTAACTTGCAAAATTTCCCTGCATTTTAAAACAATGGAAAAATGGTGGTGGGATCATACTTAGAAGAATGGCTTCTTGTCTGTCTCCACTAACAATAATAGGCAAAACCAAATCAGCTACTCCTCAGCATAGTTATGTCCGTCGCAGCCTTCTTGGGTTTCAGGAGGGACATACAAACGTTATCAAAATTATGGTGAAACGCTGAAAACCTGCAAATAATTTTCAACGTACTGGTTAATTTGAAAACTCTCCAGCATAATTCTTGGAACAAGCCAGGTACCTGTGCCCACGCATAGAGGAGTATATAGAAACATGGTGGAATCCCAGCTGATGAAGCAAAGGATTCTTAAAGGAATAAGATGACCATGCGGATCCTGTTTAATTCTCTGAAACAGAATCCGCACTTTTCACCTGCCAAACACATGCCCACTACTCTTCTCTGGGGATAATAAACACAAACCAGCGATCTGACAGAGAGCCTGAACACCCATCCTGACCGACCCCACAAAACAAAAAAGTACCCTCCAGCTACTAATTATAATGCCAATTTGCAAAATTTCCCTGCATTTTTAAACAATGGAGAAATGATGGTGGGATGATACTTAGAAGAATGGCTTCTTGTCAGTCTCCACTGACAAAAATAGGCAACACCAAGTCAGCTACGCCTCAGCATAGTTATGCCCGTAGCAGCCATATTTGGTTTCAGTAGGCACATACACACGTTATCACAATTATGGTGAAACGCTGAAAACCTGCAAAGGATTGTCAACATACTGGTTAATTGAAAAGCTCTGAGGCATACTTCTTGGAACAAGCCAGTTACCTGTTCCCACGCAAAGAGGAGTATATAGAACCATGGTGGATTCCCAGCTCATGAAGCAAAGGATTCTTAAAGGAACGGGATTACCATGTGGATCCTGTTTAATTCTCTGAAACAGATCCGCAGTTTTCACCTGCCATACTAATACCCACTTCTCCTCTCTGGGGATAATAAAAACCAACTGGGGAACTGACAGAGGGCCTGACCAAGACATCCACACTGACCCCACAGGAAAAAAAAAAAAAAAACACTGTACCCTCCGGCTACTAATTATAATGCTAACTTGCAAAATTTCCCTGCATTTTAAAACAATGGAAAAATGGTGGTGGGATCATACTTAGAAGAATGGCTTCTTGTCAGTCTCCACTAACAAAAATAGGCAACACCAAGTCAGCTACTCCTCAGCATAGTTATGTCCGTTGCAGCCTTCTGGTGTTTCAGGAGGCACATACACACGTTCTCACAATTATGGTGAAACGCTGAACACCTGCAAATAATTTTCAACGTAGTGGTTAATTAAAAAGCTCTGCGACATACTTCTTGGAACAAGACAGTTACCTGTTCCCACGCAAAGAGGTGTATATAGAACCATGGTGGAATCCCAGCTGATGAAGCAAAGGATTCTTAAAGGAATGAGATGACCATGCGGATCCTGTTTAATTCTCTGAAACAGAATCCGCACTTTTCACCTGCCAAACACATGCCCACTACTCTTCTCTGGGGATAATAAAAACAAACCAGCGATCTGACAGAGGGCCTGAACACCCATCCTGACCGACCCCACAAAACAAAAAAGTACCCTCCAGCTACTAATTATAATGCCAATTTGCAAAATTTCCCTGCATTTTGAAACAATGGAGAAATGATAGTGGGATGACACTTAGAAGAATGGCTTCTTGTCAGTCTCCACTGACAAAAATAGGCAACACCAAGTCAGCTACGCCTCAGCATAGTTATGTCCGTAGCAGCCATATTTGGTTTCAGTAGGCTCATACACACGTTATCAGAATTATGGTCAAACACTGAAAACCTGCAAAGGATTGTCAACATACTGGTTAATTGAAAAGCTCTGAGGCATACTTCTTGGAACAAGCCAGTTACCTGTTCCCACGCAAAGAGGAGTATATAGAACCATGGTGGATTCCCAGCTCATGAAGCAAAGGATTCTTAAAGGAACGGGATTACCATGCGGATCCTGTTTAATTCTCTGAAACAGATCCGCAGTTTTCACCTGCCATACTAATACCCACTTCTCCTCTCTGGGGATAATAAAAACCAACCGGGGAACTGACAGAGGGCCTGACCAACACATCCACACCGACCCGACAGGAAAAAAAAAAAAAAAAACCACCGTACCCTCCAGCTACTAATTATAATGCTAACTTGCAAAATTTCCCTGCATTTTAAAACAATGGAAAAATGGTGGTGGGATGATACTTAGAAGAATGGCTTCTTGTCAGTCTCCACTAACAAAAATAGGCAACACCAAGTCAGCTACTCCTCAGCATAGTTATGTCCGTCGCAGCCTTCTTGGGTTTCAGGAGGCACAAACAAACGTTATCACAATTATGGTGAAACGCTGAACACCTGGAAATAATTTTCCACGTACTGGTTAATTGAAAAGCTCTGCGGCATACTTCTTGGAACAAGGCAGTTACCTGTTCCCACGCAAAGAGGAGTATATAGAACCATGGTGGATTTCCAGCTGATGAAGTAAAGGATTATTAAAGGAACGGGATGACCATGGGGATCATCGTTAATTCTCTGAAACAGAATCCGCCCTTTTCACCTTCCAAACACATGCCCACTTCTCCTCTCTGGGGATAATAAAAACTAACCAGCGAACTGACAGAGGGCCTGACCCCCACCATCCACATCGACCACACACAAAAAAAAAACCGTACCCTCCAGCTACTACTTATAATGCTAACTTGCAAAATTTCCCTTCATTTTAAAACAATGGAAAAATGGTGGTGGGATGATACTTAGAAGAATGGCTTCTTGTCTGTCTCCACTAACAAAAATAGGCAACACCAAGTCAGCTACTCCTCAGCATAGTTATGTCCGTCTCAGCCTTCTAGGGTTTCAGGAGGCACAAACAAACGTTATCACAATTATGGTGAAACGCTGAACACCTACAAATAATTTTCAACGTACAGGTTAATTGAAAAGCTCTGCGGCATACTTCTTGGAACAAGCCAGTTACCTGTTCCGACACAAAGAGGAGTATATAGAACCATGGTGGATTTCCAGCTGATGAAGTAAAGGATTATTAAAGGAACGGGATGACCATGGGGATCATCGTTAATTCTCTGAAACAGAATCCGCCCTTTTCACCTGCGAAACACATGCCCACTTCTCCTCTCTGGGGATAATAAAAACTAACCAGCGAACTGACAGAGGGCCTGACCCCCCATCCACATCGACCACACACACAAAAAAAAAAACCGTACCCTCCAGCTACTAATTATAATGCTAACTTGCAAAATTTCCCTGCATTTTAAAACAATGGAAAAATGGTGGTGGGATCATACTTAGAAGAATGGCTTCTTGTCTGTCTCCACTAACAAAAACAGGCAACACCAAGTCAGCTACTCCTCAGCATAGTTATGTCCGTCGCAGCCTTCTTGGGTTTCAGGAGGGACATACAAACGTTATCAAAATTATGGTGAAACGCTGAAAACCTGCAAATAATTTTCAACGTACTGGTTAATTTGAAAACTCTCCAGCATAATTCTTGGAACAAGCCAGGTACCTGTGCCCACGCATAGAGGAGTATATAGAAACATGGTGGAATCCCAGCTGATTAAGCAAAGGATTCTTAAAGGTATGGGATGACCATGCGGATCCTGTTTAATTCTCTGAAACAGAATCCGCACTTTTCACCAGCCAAACACATGCCCACTACTATTCTCTGGGGATAGTAAAAACAAACCAGCGATCTGACAGAGGGCCTGAACACCCATCCTGACCGACCCCACAAAACAAAAAAGTACCCTCCAGCTACTAATTATAATGCCAATTTGCAAAATTTCCCTGCATTTTTAAACAATGGAGAAATGATGGTGGGATGATACTTAGAAGAATGGCTTCTTGTCAGTCTCCACTGACAAAAATAGGCAACACCAAGTCAGCTACGCCTCAGCAAAGTTATGTCCGTAGCAGCCATATTTGGTTTCAGTAGGCACATACATACGTTATCACAATTATGGTGAAACGCTGAAAACCTGCAAAGGATTGTCAACATACTGGTTAATTGAAAAGCTCTGAGGCATACTTCTTGGAACTAGCCAGTTTCCTGTGCCACGCATAGACAAGTATATAGAACCATGGTGGATTCCCAGCTCATGAAGCAAAGGATTCTTAAAGGAACGGGATTACCATGCGGATCCTGTTTAATTCTCTGAAACAGATCCGCAGTTTTCACCTGCCATACTAATACCCGCTTCTCCTCTCTGGGGATAATAAAAACCAACCGGGGAACTGACAGAGGACCTGACCAACACATCCACACCGACCCCAAAGGAAAAAAAAAAACAAAAACACCGTAGCCTCCAGCTACTAATTATAATGCTAACTTGCAAAATTTTTCTGCATTTTTAAACAATGGAAAAATGATGGTGAGATGATACTTAGAAGAATGGATTCTTGTCAGTCTCCACTAACAAAAAGAGGCAAATCCAAGTCAGCTACGCCTCAGCATAGTTATGTCCGTCGCAGCCTTCTTGGGTTTCAGGAGGCACAAACAAACGTTATCACAATTATGGTGAAACGCTGAACACCTGCAAATAATTTTCAACGTAGTGGTTAATTGAAAAGCTCTGCGGCATACTTCTTGGAACAAGGCAGTTACCTGTTCCCACGCAAAGAGGAGTACAGAGAACCATGGTGGATTTCCAGCTGATGAAGTAAAGTATTATTAAAGGAACGGGATGACCATGGGGATCATCGTTAATTCTCTGAAACAGAATCCGCTCTTTTCACCTGCCAAACACATGCCCACTTCTCCTCGCTGGGGATAATAAAAACTAACCAGCGAACTGACAGAGCGCCTGACCCACCCCCATCCACATCGACCACACACACAAAAAAAACCGTACCCTCCAGCTACTAATTATAATGCTAACTTGCAAAATTTTCCTGCATTTTAAAACAATGGAAAAATGGTGGTGGGATGATACTTAGAAGAATGGCTTCTTGTCTGTCTCCACTAATAAAAATAGGCAACACCAAGTCAGCTACTCCTCAGCATAGTTATGTCCGTCTCAGCCTTCTTGGGTTTCAGGAGGGACATACAAAGGTTATCAAAATTATGGTGAAACGCTGAACACCTGCAAATAATTTTCAACGTACTGGTTAATTAAAAAGCTCTGCGACATACTTCTTGGAACAAGACATTTACCTGTTCCCAAGCAAAGAGGTGTATATAGAACCATGGTGGAATCCCAGCTGATGAAGAAAAGTATTCTTAAAGGAATGAGATGACCATGCGGATCCTGTTTAATTCTCTGAAACAGAATCCGCACTTTTCACCTGCCAAACACATGCCCACTACTCTTCTCTGGGGATAATAAAAACAAACCAGCGATCTGACAGAGGGCCTGAACACCCATCCTGACCGACCCCACAAAACAAAAAAGTACCCTCCAGCTACTAATTATAATGCCAATTTGCAAAATTTCCCTGCATTTTTAAACAATGGAGAAATGATGGTGGGATGATACTTAGAAGAATGGCTTCTTGTCAGTCTCCACTGACAAAAATAGGCAACACCAAGTCAGCTACGCCTCAGCATAGTTATGCCCGTAGCAGCCATATTTGGTTTCAGTAGGCACATACACACGTTATCACAATTATGGTGAAACGCTGAAAACCTGCAAAGGATTGTCAACATACTGGTTAATTGAAAAGCTCTGAGGCATACTTCTTGGAACAAGCCAGTTACCTGTTCCCACGCAAAGAGGAGTATATAGAACCATGGTGGATTCCCAGCTCATGAAGCAAAGGATTCTTAAAGGAACGGGATTACCATGTGGATCCTGTTTAATTCTCTGAAACAGATCCGCAGTTTTCACCTGCCATACTAATACCCACTTCTCCTCTCTGGGGATAATAAAAACCAACTGGGGAACTGACAGAGGGCCTGACCAAGACATCCACACTGACCCCACAGGAAAAAAAAAAAAAAAACACTGTACCCTCCGGCTACTAATTATAATGCTAACTTGCAAAATTTCCCTGCATTTTAAAACAATGGAAAAATGGTGGTGGGATCATACTTAGAAGAATGGCTTCTTGTCAGTCTCCACTAACAAAAATAGGCAACACCAAGTCAGCTACTCCTCAGCATAGTTATGTCCGTTGCAGCCTTCTGGTGTTTCAGGAGGCACATACACACGTTCTCACAATTATGGTGAAACGCTGAACACCTGCAAATAATTTTCAACGTAGTGGTTAATTAAAAAGCTCTGCGACATACTTCTTGGAACAAGACAGTTACCTGTTCCCACGCAAAGAGGTGTATATAGAACCATGGTGGAATCCCAGCTGATGAAGCAAAGGATTCTTAAAGGAATGAGATGACCATGCGGATCCTGTTTAATTCTCTGAAACAGAATCCGCACTTTTCACCTGCCAAACACATGCCCACTACTCTTCTCTGGGGATAATAAAAACAAACCAGCGATCTGACAGAGGGCCTGAACACCCATCCTGACCGACCCCACAAAACAAAAAAGTACCCTCCAGCTACTAATTATAATGCCAATTTGCAAAATTTCCCTGCATTTTGAAACAATGGAGAAATGATAGTGGGATGACACTTAGAAGAATGGCTTCTTGTCAGTCTCCACTGACAAAAATAGGCAACACCAAGTCAGCTACGCCTCAGCATAGTTATGTCCGTAGCAGCCATATTTGGTTTCAGTAGGCTCATACACACGTTATCAGAATTATGGTCAAACACTGAAAACCTGCAAAGGATTGTCAACATACTGGTTAATTGAAAAGCTCTGAGGCATACTTCTTGGAACAAGCCAGTTACCTGTTCCCACGCAAAGAGGAGTATATAGAACCATGGTGGATTCCCAGCTCATGAAGCAAAGGATTCTTAAAGGAACGGGATTACCATGCGGATCCTGTTTAATTCTCTGAAACAGATCCGCAGTTTTCACCTGCCATACTAATACCCACTTCTCCTCTCTGGGGATAATAAAAACCAACCGGGGAACTGACAGAGGGCCTGACCAACACATCCACACCGACCCGACAGGAAAAAAAAAAAAAAAAACCACCGTACCCTCCAGCTACTAATTATAATGCTAACTTGCAAAATTTCCCTGCATTTTAAAACAATGGAAAAATGGTGGTGGGATGATACTTAGAAGAATGGCTTCTTGTCAGTCTCCACTACCAAAAATAGGCAACACCAAGTCAGCTACTCCTCAGCATAGTTATGTCCGTCGCAGCCTTCTTGGGTTTCAGGAGGCACAAACAAACGTTATCACAATTATGGTGAAACGCTGAACACCTGGAAATAATTTTCCACGTACTGGTTAATTGAAAAGCTCTGCGGCATACTTCTTGGAACAAGGCAGTTACCTGTTCCCACGCAAAGAGGAGTATAGAGAACCATGGTGGATTTCCAGCTGATGAAGTAAAGGATTATTAAAGGAACGGGATGACCATGGGGATCATCGTTAATTCTCTGAAACAGAATCCGCCCTTTTCACCTGCCAAACACATGCCCACTTCTCCTCTCTGGGGATAATAAAAACTAACCAGCGAACTGACAGAGGGCCTGACCCCCACCATCCACATCGACCACACACAAAAAAAAAACCGTACCCTCCAGCTACTACTTATAATGCTAACTTGCAAAATTTCCCTTCATTTTAAAACAATGGAAAAATGGTGGTGGGATGATACTTAGAAGAATGGCTTCTTGTCAGTCTCCACTAACAAAAATAGGCAACACCAAGTCAGCTACTCCTCAGCATAGTTATGTCCGTCTCAGCCTTCTAGGGTTTCAGGAGGCACAAACAAACGTTATCACAATTATGGTGAAACGCTGAACACCTACAAATAATTTTCAACGTACAGGTTAATTGAAAAGCTCTGCGGCATACTTCTTGGAACAAGCCAGTTACCTGTTCCGACACAAAGAGGAGTATATAGAACCATGGTGGATTTCCAGCTGATGAAGTAAAGGATTATTAAAGGAACGGGATGACCATGGGGATCATCGTTAATTCTCTGAAACAGAATCCGCCCTTTTCACCTGCGAAACACATGCCCACTTCTCCTCTCTGGGGATAATAAAAACTAACCAGCGAACTGACAGAGGGCCTGACCCCCCATCCACATCGACCACACACACAAAAAAAAAAAACCGTACCCTCCAGCTACTAATTATAATGCTAACTTGCAAAATTTCCCTGCATTTTAAAACAATGGAAAAATGGTGGTGGGATGATACTTAGAAGAATGGCTTCTTGTCTGTCTCCACTAACAAAAACAG
This sequence comes from Eulemur rufifrons, assembly GCF_041146395.1. Taxonomy (NCBI): domain Eukaryota; kingdom Metazoa; phylum Chordata; class Mammalia; order Primates; family Lemuridae; genus Eulemur; species Eulemur rufifrons. Next base: position 540,025 of record NW_027182827.1, on the reverse strand, counting down.
GCAACACCAAGTCAGCTACTCCTCAGCATAGTTATGTCCGTCGCAGCCTTCTTGGGTTTCAGGAGGGACATACAAACGTTATCAAAATTATGGTGAAACGCTGAAAACCTGCAAATAATTTTCAACGTACTGGTTAATTTGAAAACTCTCCAGCATAATTCTTGGAACAAGCCAGGTACCTGTGCCCACGCATAGAGGAGTATATAGAAACATGGTGGAATCCCAGCTGATTAAGCAAAGGATTCTTAAAGGTATGGGATGACCATGCGGATCCTGTTTAATTCTCTGAAACAGAATCCGCACTTTTCACCAGCCAAACACATGCCCACTACTATTCTCTGGGGATAGTAAAAACAAACCAGCGATCTGACAGAGGGCCTGAACACCCATCCTGAACGACCCCACAAAACAAAAAAGTACCCTCCAGCTACTAATTATAATGCCAATTTGCAAAATTTCCCTGCATTTTTAAACAATGGAGAAATGATGGTGGGATGATACTTAGAAGAATGGCTTCTTGTCAGTCTCCACTGACAAAAATAGGCAACACCAAGTCAGCTACGCCTCAGCAAAGTTATGTCCGTAGCAGCCATATTTGGTTTCAGTAGGCACATACATACGTTATCACAATTATGGTGAAACGCTGAAAACCTGCAAAGGATTGTCAACATACTGGTTAATTGAAAAGCTCTGAGGCATACTTCTTGGAACTAGCCAGTTTCCTGTGCCACGCATAGACAAGTATATAGAACCATGGTGGATTCCCAGCTCATGAAGCAAAGGATTCTTAAAGGAACGGGATTACCATGCGGATCCTGTTTAATTCTCTGAAACAGATCCGCAGTTTTCACCTGCCATACTAATACCCACTTCTCCTCTCTGGGGATAATAAAAACCAACCGGGGAACTGACAGAGGACCTGACCAACACATCCACACCGACCCCAAAGGAAAAAAAAAAACAAAAACACCATAGCCTCCAGCTACTAATTATAATGCTAACTTGCAAAATTTTTCTGCATTTTTAAACAATGGAAAAATGATGGTGAGATGATACTTAGAAGAATGGATTCTTGTCAGTCTCCACTAACAAAAATAGGCAAATCCAAGTCAGCTACGCCTCAGCATAGTTATGTCCGTCGCAGCCTTCTTGGGTTTCAGGAGGCACAAACAAACGTTATCACAATTATGGTGAAACGCTGAACACCTGCAAATAATTTTCAACGTAGTGGTTAATTGAAAAGCTCTGCGGCATACTTCTTGGAACAAGGCAGTTACCTGTTCCCACGCAAAGAGGAGTACAGAGAACCATGGTGGATTTCCAGCTGATGAAGTAAAGTATTATTAAAGGAACGGGATGACCATGGGGATCATCGTTAATTCTCTGAAACAGAATCCGCTCTTTTCACCTGCCAAACACATGCCCACTTCTCCTCTCTGGGGATAATAAAAACTAACCAGCGAACTGACAGAGGGCCTGACCCACCCCCATCCACATCGACCACACACACAAAAAAAACCGTACCCTCCAGCTACTAATTATAATGCTAACTTGCAAAATTTTCCTGCATTTTAAAACAATGGAAAAATGGTGGTGGGATGATACTTAGAAGAATGGCTTCTTGTCTGTCTCCACTAACAAAAATAGGCAACACCAAGTCAGCTACTCCTCAGCATAGTTATGTCCGTCTCAGCCTTCTTGGGTTTCAGGAGGGACATACAAAGTTATCAAAATTATGGTGAAACGCTGAACACCTGCAAATAATTTTCAACGTACTGGTTAATTAAAAAGCTCTGCGACATACTTCTTGGAACAAGCCAGTTACCTGTTCCCAAGCAAAGAGGTGTATATAGAACCATGGTGGAATCCCAGCTGATGAAGAAAAGTATTCTTAAAGGAATGAGATGACCATGCGGATCCTGTTTAATTCTCTGAAACAGAATCCGCACTTTTCACCTGCCAAACACATGCCCACTACTCTTCTCTGGGGATAATAAAAACAAACCAGCGATCTGACAGAGGGCCTGAACACCCATCCTGACCGACCCCACAAAACAAAAAAGTACCCTCCAGCTACTAATTATAATGCCAATTTGCAAAATTTCCCTGCATTTTTAAACAATGGAGAAATGATGGTGGGATGATACTTAGAAGAATGTCCTCTTGTCAGTCTCCACTGACAAAAATAGGCAACACCAAGTCAGCGACGCCTCAGCATAGTTATGTCCGTAGCAGCCATATTTGGTTTCAGTAGGCACATACACACATTATCACAATTATGGTGAAACGCTGAAAACCTGCAAAGGATTTTCAACATACTGGTTAATTGAAAAGCTCTGAGGCATACTTCTTGGAACAAGCCAGTTACCTGTTCCCACACAAAGAGGAGTATATGGAACCATGGTGGATTCCCAGCTCATGAAGCAAAGGATTCTTAAAGGAACGGGATTACCATGCGGATCCTGTTTAATTCTCTGAAACAGATCCGCAGTTTTCACCTGCCATACTAATACCCACTTCTCCTCTCTGGGATAATAAAGACAAACCAGCGAACTGACAGAGGGCCTGACCAACACATCCACACGGACACCACAGGAAAAAAAAAAAAAAACACCGTAGCCTCCACCTATTAATTATAATGCTAACTTGCAAAATTTTCCTGCATTTTTAAACAATCGAAAAATAATGGTGAGATGTTACTTAGAAGAATGGATTCTTGTCAGTCTCTACTAACAAAAATAGGCAAAACCAAGTCAGCTACGCCTCAGCATAGTTATGTCCGTCGCAGCCTTCTTGGGTTTCAGGAGGCACAAACAAACGTTATCACAATTATGGTGAAACGCTGAACACCTGCAAATAATTTTCAACGTACTGGTTAATTGAAAAGCTCTGCGGCATACTTCTTGGAACAAGCCAGTTACCTGTTCCCACGCAAAGAGGAGTATATAGAACCATGGTGGATTTCCAGCTGATGAAGTAAAGGATTATTAAAGGAACGGGATGACCATGGGGATCATCGTTAATTCTCTGAAACAGAATCCGCCCTTTTCACCTGCCAAACACATGCCCACTTCTCCTCTCTGGGGATAATAAAAACTAACCAGCGAACTGACAGAGGGCCTGACCCCCACCATCCACATCGACCACACACACAAAAAAAACCGTACCCTCCAGCTACTAATTATAATGCTAACTTGCAAAGTTTCCCTGCATTTTAAAACAATGGAAAAATGGTGGTGGGATGATACTTAGAAGAATGGCTTCTTGTCAGTCTCCACTAACAGAAATAGGCAACACCAAGTCAGCTACTCCTCAGCATAGTTATGTCCGTCGCAGCCTTCTTGGATTTCAGGAGGCACAAACACACGTTATCACAATTATGGTGAAACGATGAACACCTCTAAAAAATTTTCAACGTAGTGGTTAATTGAAAAGCTCTGCGGCATACTTCTTGGACCAAGCCAGTTACCTGTTCCCACGCAAAGAGGAGTATAGAGAACCATGGTGGATTTCCAGCTGATGAAGTAAAGGATTATTAAAGGAACGGGATGACCATGGGGATCATCGTTAATTCTCTGAAACAGAATCTGCCCTTTACACCTGCCAATCACATGCCCACTTCTCCTCTCTGGGGATAATAAAAACTAACCAGCGAACTGACAGAGGGCCTGACCCCCCCATCCACATCGACCACACAAAAAAAAAAAACCGTACCCTCCAGCTACTAATTATAATGCTAACTTGCAAAATTTCCCTGCATTTTAAAACAATGGAAAAATGGTGGTGGGATGATACTTAGAAGAATGGCTTCTTGTCAGCTTCCACTAACAAAAGTAGGCAACACCAAGTCAGCTACTCCTCAGCATACTTATGTCCGTCGCAGCCTTCTTGGGTTTCAGGAGGCACAAACACACGTTATCACAATTATGGTGAAACGCTGAACACCTGCAAATAATTTTCAACGTAGTGGTTAATTGAAAAGCTCTGCGGCATACTTCTTGGAACAAGGCAGTTACCTGTTCCCACGCAAAGAGGAATATAGTGAACCATGGTGGATTTCCAGCTGATGAAGTAAAGGATTATTAAAGGAAGGGGATGACCATGAGGATCATCGTTAATTCTCTGAAACAGAATCCGCCCTTTTCACCTGCCAAACACATGCCCACTTCTCCTCTCTGGGGATAATAAAAACTAACCAGCGAACTGACAGAGGGCCTGACCCCCCCCATCCTCATCGAACACACACAAAAATAAACCGTACCCTCCAGCTACTAATTATAATGCTAACTTGCATAATTTCCCTGCATTTTAAAACAATGGAAAAATGGTGGTGGGATGATACTTAGAAGAATGGCTTCTTGTCAGTCTCCACTAACAAAAATAGGCAACACCAAGTCAGCTACGCCTCAGCATAGTTATGTCCGTCGCAGCCTTCTTGGGTTTCAGGAGGCACAAACACGTTATCACAATTATGGTGAAAAGATGAACACCTGCAAATAATTTTCAACATAGTGGTTAATTGAAAAGCTCTGGGGCATACTTCTTGGAACAAGCCAGTTACCTGTTCCCACGCAAAGAGGAGTATATAGAACCATGGTGGATTTCCAGCTGATGAAGTAAAGGATTATTAAAGGAACGGGATGACCATGGGGATCATCGTTAATTCTCTGAAACAGAATCCGCCCTTTTCACCTGCCAAACACATGCCCACTTCTCCTCTCTGGGGATAATAAAAACTAACCAGCGAACTGACAGAGGGCCTGACCCCGACCATCCACATCGACCACACACAAAAAAAAACCGTACCCTCCACCTACTAATTATAATGCTAACTTGCAAAATTTCCCTGCATTTTAAAACAATGTAAAAATGGTGGTGCGATGATACTTAGAAGAATGGCTTCTTGTCAGTCTCCACTAACAAAAATTGGCAACACCAAGTCAGCTAATCCTCAGCATAGTTATGTCCATCGCCGCCTTCTTGGGTTTCAGGAGGCACAAACACTCGTTATCACAATTATGGTGAAACGCTGAACACCTGCAAATAATTTTCAACGTACTGGTTAATTAAAAAGCTCTGCGACATACTTCTTGGAACAAGCCAGTTACCTGATCCCACGCAAAGAGGAGTATATAGAACCATGGTGGATTCCCAGCTCATGAAGCAAAGGATTCTTAAAGGAACGGGATTACCATGCGGATCCTGTTTAATTCTCTGAAACAGATCCGCAGTTTTCACCTGCCATACTAATACCCACTTCTCCTCTCTGGGGATAATAAAAACCAACCGGGGAACTGACAGAGGACCTGACCAACACATCCACACCGACCCCAAAGGAAAAAAAAAAACAAAAACACCATAGCCTCCAGCTACTAATTATAATGCTAACTTGCAAAATTTTACTGCATTTTTAAACAATGGAAAAATGATGGTGAGATGATACTTAGAAGAATGGATTCTTGTCAGTCTCCACTAACAAAAATAGGCAAATCCAAGTCAGCTACGCCTCAGCATAGTTATGTCCGTCGCAGCCTTCTTGGGTTTCAGGAGGCACAAACAAACGTTATCACAATTATGGTGAAACGCTGAACACCTGCAAATAATTTTCAACGTAGTGGATAATTGAAAAGCTCTGCGGCATACTTCTTGGAACAAGGCAGTTACCTGTTCCCACGCAAAGAGGAGTATAGAGAACCATGGTGGATTCACAGCTGATGAAGTAAAGGATTATTAAAGGAACGGGATGACAATGGGGATCATCGTTAATTCTCTGAAACAGAATCCGCCCTTTTCACCTGCCAAACACATGCCCACTTCTCCTCTCTGGGGATAATAAAAACTAACCAGCGAACTGACAGAGGGCCTGACCCCCCCATCCACATCCACCACACACCCAAAAAAAAACCGTACCCTCCAGCTACTAATTATGATGCTAACTTGCAAAATTTCCCTGCATTTTAAAACAATGGAAAAATGGTGGTGGGATCATACTTAGAAGAATGGCTTCTTGTCTGTCTCCACTAACAATAATAGGCAAAACCAAATCAGCTACTCCTCAGCATGGTTATGTCCGTCGCAGCCTTCCTGGGTTTCCGGAGGCACAAACAAACGTTATCAAAATTATGGTGAAACGCTGAAAACCTGCAAATAATTTTCAACGTACTGGTTAATTTAAAAACTCTCCAGCATACTTCTTGGAACAAGCCAGGTACCTGTGCCCACGCATAGAGGAGTATATAGAAACATGGTGGAATCCCAGCTGATGAAGCAAAGGATTCTTAAAGGAATGAGATGACCATGCGGATCCTGTTTAATTCTCTGAAACAGAATCCGCACTTTTCACCTGCCAAACACATGCCCACTACTCTTCTCTGGGGATAATAAAAACAAACCAGCGATCTGACAGAGGGCCTGAACACCCATCCTGACCGACCCCAGAAAACAAAAGAGTACCCTCCAGCTACTAATTATAATGCCAATTTGCAAAATTTCCCTGCATTTTTAAACAATGGAGAAATGATGGTGGGATGATACTTAGAAGAATGGCTTCTTGTCAGCCTCCACTGACAAAAATAGGCAACACCAAGTCAGCTACGCCTCAGCATAGTTATGTCCGTAGCAGCCATATTTGGTTTCAGTAGGCACATACACACGTTATCACAATTATGGTGAAACGCTGAAAACCTGCAAAGGATTGTCAACATACTGCTTAATTGAAAAGCTCTGAGGCATACTTCTTGGAACTAGCCAGTTTCCTGTGCCCATGCATAGACAAGTATATAGAACCATGGTGGATTCCCAGCTCATGAAGCAAAGGATTCTTAAAGGAACGGGATTACCATGCGGATCCTGTTTAATTCTCTGAAACAGATCCGCAGTTTTCACCTGCCATACTAATACCCACTTCTCCTCTCTGGGGATAATAAAAACCAACTGGGGAACTGACAGAGGGCCTGACCAACACATCCACACCGACCCCACAGGAAAAAAAAAACAAAACACCGTAGCCTCCAGCTACTAATTATAATGTTAACTTGCAAAATTTTCCTGCATTTTTAAACAATGGAAAAATGATGGTGAGATGATACTTACAACAATGGATTCTTGTCAGTCTCCACTAACAAAAATAGGCAAAACCAAGTCAGCTACTCCTCAGCATAGTTATGTCCGTCGCAACCTTCTTGGGTTTCAGGAGGCACAAACAAACGTTATCACAATTATGGTGAAACGCTGAACACCTGCAAATAATTTTCAACGTACTGGTTAATTGAAAAGCTCCGCGGCATACTTCTTGGAACAAGCCAGTTACCTGTTCCCACGCAAACAGGAGTATATAGAACCAAGGTGGATTTCCAGCTGATGAAGTAAAGGATTATTAAAGGAGTGGGATGACCATGGGGATCATCGTTAATTCTCTGAAACAGAATCTGCCCTTTTCACCTGCCAAACACATGCCCACTTCTGCTCTCTGGGTAATAATAAAAACTAACCAGCGAACTGACAGAGGGCCTGACCCCCACCATCCACATCGACCACACACACAAAAAAAAAACCGTACCCTCCAGCTACTAATTATAATGCTAACTTGCAAAATTTCCCTGCATTTTAAAACAATGGAAAAATGGTGGTGGGATGACACTTAGAAGAACGGCTTCTTGTCAGTCTCCACTAACAAAAATAGGCAACACCAAGTCAGCTACTCCTCAGCATGGTTATGTCCGTCGCAGCCTTCTTGGGTTTCAGGAGGCACAAACAAACGTTATCACAATTATGGTGAAACGCTGAACACCTGCAAATAATTTTGAACGTACTGGTTAATTGAAAAGCTCTGGGGCATACTTCTTGGAACAAGGCAGTTACCTGTTCCCACGCAAAGAGGAGTATAGAGAACCATGGTGGATTTCCAGCTGATGAAGTAAAGGATTATTAAAGGAACGGGATGACCATGGGGATCATCGTTAATTCTCTGAAACAGAATCCGCCCTTTTCACCTGCCAAACACATGCCCACTACTCTTCTCTGGGGATAATAAAAACAAACCAGCGATCTGACAGAGGGCCTGAACACCCATCCTGACCGACCCCACAAAACAAAAAAGTACCCTCCAGCTACTAATTATAATGCCAATTTGCAAAATTTCCCTGCATTTTAAAACAATGGAGAAATGATGGTGGGATGATACTTAGAAGAATGGCTTCTTGTCAGTCTCCACTGACAAAAATAGTCAACACCAAGTCAGCTACGCCTCAGCATAGTTATGGCCGTAGCAGCCATATTTGGTTTCAGTAGGCACATACACACGTTATCACAATTATGGTGAAACGCTGAAAACCTGCAAAGGATTGTCAACATACTGGTTAATTGAAAAGCTCTGAGGCATACTTCTTGGAACTAGCCAGTTTCCTGTGCCCACGCATAGAGAAGTATATAGAACCATGGTGGATTTCCAGCTCATGAAGCAAAGGATTCTTAAAGGAACGGGATTACCATGCGGATCCTGTTTAATTCTCTGAAACAGATCCGCAGTTTTCACCTGCCATACTAATACCCACTTCTCCTCTCTGGGGATAATAAAAACCAACCGGGGAACTGACAGAGGGCCTGACCAACACATCCACACCGACCCCACAGGAAAAAAAAAAAAAAAACACCGTAGCCTCCAGCTACTAATTATAATGCTAACTTGCAAAATTTTCCTGCATTTTTAAACAATGGAAAAATGATGGTGCGATGATACTTACAAGAATGGATTCTTGACAGTCTCCACTAACAAAAATAGGCAAAACCAAGTCAGCTACGCCTCAGCATAGTTATGTCCGTCGCAGCCTTCTTGGGTTTAAGGAGGCACAAACAAAGGTTCTCACAATTATGGTGAAACGCTGAACACCTGCAAATAATTTTCAACGTAGTGGTTAATTGAAAAGCTCTGCGGCATACTTCTTGGAACAAGGCAGTTACCTGTTCCCACGCAAAGAGGAGTATAGAGAACCATGGTGGATTTCCAGCTGATGAAGTAAAGGATTATTAAAGGAACGGGATGACCATGGGGATCATCGTTAATTCTCTGAAACAGAATCCGCCCTTTTCACCTGCCAAACACATGCCCACTTCTCCTCTCTGGGGATAATAAAAACTAACCAGCGAACTGACAGAGGGCCTGACCCCCCCCATCCACATCGACCACACACACAAAAAAAACCGTACACTCCAGCTACTAATTATAATGCTAACATGCAAAATTACCCTGCATTTATAACAATGGAAAAGTGGTGGTGGGATCATACTTAGAAGAATGGCTTCTTGTCTGTCTCCACTAACAGAAATAGGCAACACCAAGTCAGCTACTCCTCAGCATAGTTATGTCCGTCGCAGCCTTCTTGGGTTTCAGGAGGTACATACAAAGGTTATCAAAATTATGGTGAAACGCTGAAGACCTGCAGATAATTTTCAACGTACTGGTTAATTTGAAAACTCTCCAGCATAATTCTTGGAACAAGCCAGGTATCTGTGCCCACGCATAGAGGAGTATATAGAAACATGGTGGAATCCCAGCTGATGAAGCAAAGGATTCTTAAAGGAATGAGATGACCATGCGGATCCTGTTTAATTCTCTGAAACAGATCCGCAGTTTTCACCTGCCATACTAATACCCACTTCTCCTCTCTGGGGATAATAAAAACCAACCGGTGAACTGACAGACGGCCTGACCAACACATCCACACCGACCCCACAGAAAAAAAAAAAAAAAAAAACACCGTAGCCTCCAGCTACTAATTATAATGCTAACTTGCAAAATTTCCCTGCATTTTTAAACAATGGAAAATAATGTTGAGATGATACTTACAAGAATGGATTCTTGTCAGTCTCCACTAACAAAAATAGGCAAAACCAAGTCAGCTACTCCTCAGCATAGTTATGTCCGTCGCAGCCTTCTTGGGTTTCAGGAGGCACAAACAAAGGTTCTCACAATTATGGTGAAACACTGAACACCTGCAAATAATTTTCAACGTAGTGGTTAATTGAAAAGCTCTGCGGCATACTTCTTGGAACAAGGCAGTTACCTGTTCCCACCCAAACAGGAGTATAGAGAACCATGGTGGATTTCCAGCTGATGAAGTAAAGGATTATTAAAGGAACGGGATGACCATGGGGATCATCGTTAATTCTCTGAAACAGAATCCGCCCTTTTCACCTGCCAAACACATGCCCACTTCTCCTCTCTGGGGATAATAAAAACTAACCAGCGAACTGACAGAGGGCCTGACCCCCACCATCCACATCGACCACACACACAAAAAAAACCGTACCCTCCAGCTACTAATTATAATGCTAACATGAAAAATTTCCCTGCATTTATAACAATGGAAAAATGGTGGTGGGATCATACTTAGAAGAATGGCTTCTTGTCTGTCTCCACTAACAAAAATAGGCAACACCAAGTCAGCTACTCCTCAGCATAGTTATGTCCGTCGCAGCCTTCTTGGGTTTCAGGAGGTACATACAAACGTTATCAAAATTATGGTGAAACGCTGAAAACCTGCAAATAATTTTCAACGTACTGGTTAATTTGAAAACTCTGCAGCATAATTGTTGGAACAAGCCAGGTACCTGTGCCCACGCATAGAGGAGTATATAGAAACATGGTGGAATCCCAGCTGATGAAGCAAAGGATTCTTAAAGGAATGAGATGACCATGCGGATCCTGTTTAATTCTCTGAAACAGAATCCGCACTTTTCACCTGCCAAACACATGCCCACTTCTCCTCTCTGGGGATAATAAAAACTAACCAGCGAACTGACAGAGGGCCTGACCCCCACCATCCACATCGACCACACACACACAAAAAAAAACCGTACCCTCCAGCTACTAATTATAATGCTAACTTGCAAAATTTCCCTGCATTTTAAAACAATGGAAAAATGGTGGTGGGATGATACTTAGAAGAATGGCTTCTTGTCAGTCTCCACTAACAAAAATAGGCAACACCAAGTCAGCTACTCCTCAGCATAGTTATGTCCGTCGCAGCCTTCTTGGGTTTAAGGAGGCACAAACAAAGGTTCCCACAATTATGGTGAAACGCTGAACACCTGCAAATAATTTTCAACGTACTGGTTAATTGAAAAGCTCTGCGGCATACTTCTTGGAACAAGGCAGTTACCTGTTCCCACGCAAAGAGGAGTATAGAGAACCATGGTGGATTTCCAGCTGATGAAGTAAAGGATTATTAAAGGAACGGGATGACCATGGGGATCATCGTTAATTCTCTGAAACAGAATCCGCCCTTTTCACCTGCCAAACACATGCCCACTTCTCCTCTCTGGGGATAATAAAAACTAACCAGCGAACTGACAGAGGGCCTGACCCCCCCCTATCGACATCGACCACACACAAAAAAAAAAAACCGTACCCTCCAGCTACTAATTATAATGCTAACTTGCAAAATTTCCCTGCTTTTTAAAACAATGGAAAAATGGTGGTGGGATGATACTTAGAAGAATGGCTTCCTGTCAGTCTCCACTAACAAAAATAGGCAACACCAAGTCAACTACTCCTCAGCATAGTTATGTCCGTCGCAGACTTCTTGGGTTTCAGGAGGCACAAACACACGTTATCACAATTATGGTGAAATGCTGAACACCTGCAAATAATTTTCAACGTAGTGGTTAATTGAAAAGCTCTGCGGCATACTTCTTGGAACAGGCAGTTACCTGTTCCCACGCAAAGAGGAGTATATAGAACCATGGTGGATTTCCAGCTGATGAAGTAAAGGATTATTAAAGGAACGGGATGACCATGGGGATCATCGTTAATTCTCTGAAACAGAATCCGCCCTTTTCACCTGCCAAACACATGCCCACTTCTCCTCTCTGGGGATAATAAAAACTAACCATCGAACTGACAGAGGGCCTGACCCCCCCCCCCATCCACATCGACCACACACACACAAAAAAATACCGTACCCTCCAGCTACTAATTATAATGCTAACTTGCAAAATTTCCCTGCATTTTAAAACAATGGAAAAATGGTGGTGGGATGATACTTAGAAGAATGGCTTCTTGTCTGTCTCCACTAACAAAAATAGGCAACACCAAGTCAGCTACTCTTCAGCATAGTTATGTCCGTCGCAGCCTTCTTGGGTTTCAGGAGGGACATACAAACGTTATCACAATTATGGTGAAACGCTGAACACCTGCAAATAATTTTCAACGTAGTGGTTAATTGAAAAGCTCTGCGGCATACTTCTTGGAACAAGGCAGTTACCTGTTCCCACGCAAAGAGGAGTATAGAAAACCATGGTGGATTTCCAGCTGATGAAGTAAAGGATTATTAAAGGAACGGGATGACCATGGGGATCATCGTTAATTCTCTGAAACAGAATCCGCCCTTTTCACCTGCCAAACACATGCCCACTTCTCCTCTCTGGGGATAATAAAAACTAACCAGCGAACTGACAGAGGGCCTGACCCCCCCCCATCCACATCGACCACACACACAAAAAAAAAACCGTACCCTCCAGCTACTAATTATAATGCTAACTTGCAAAATTTCCCTGCATTTTAAAACAATGGAAAAATGGTGGTGGGATGATACTTAGAAGAATGGCTTCTTGTCAGTCTCCACTAACAAAAATAGGCAACACCAAGTCAGCTACGCCTCAGCATAGTTATGCCCGTGGCAGCCATGTTGGGTTTAAGGAGGCATATACAAACTTTATCATAATTATGGTGAAACGTGCTGAAAACCCGGCAAATAGTTTTCAACGTACTGTTTAATTCAAAAGCTCTGTGGCATACTTCTTGGAAGAAGCCAGTTACCTGGGCCCACGCATAGAGGGGTCTAGAGAACCATGGTGGATTCCAAGGTGATGAATCTAAGGATTCTTAAAGGAACAGGCTGAAAAGTGCAGATCCTGACTGAAACAGGATTCGGACTTTTTGCCTGCAACACACATGCCCACTTCTCCTCTCTAGGGATAACAAAAACAACCCATCGGATTGACAGATGGCCTGCCCCCGCCCCCCACCACCCCACACAAAATCGTGCCCTCCAGCGACTGATCCTTATGCTATCTGGCAATACGTCCTCTGCCTTTTAAAATAATGGAGATAGAATGGTGGAATTATACCTAAAAGACTGGCTTATTGCCAGACTCCCATACCAAGTATTTGCAACAGCAAGTCACCTAGGCCTCAGCACACGTTTGTCCCTGGCAGCCGTCTTGGGTTTAAGGAGGCACAGATGAACCTTATCACAATTATGGTGAAAGGTGCTGCAAAAGCGGTCAAGTAATTCTCATGGTAGTGGTTACTTGAAAAGCTCTGCGGCATAATTCTTTGAACTATCCAGTTAACTGGGCCCACGCATAGAGCAGTCTAGAGGCCCATGGTGGATTCCCAGCTGATGAAGCAAGGGATTCTTAATGGAACGGGGTGAAAAGTGCGGTTTCTGTTTCAGTCTAAGACAGAAACGGGGGTCCGAACTTTTCACCTGCCACACACATGCCCACTTCTCCGGTCTGGGGAAAATAAAAACAATCCAGTGAACTGACAGAGGGCCTGCGCCCCCCACCCACACTGATCCCACAAATAAAAATGTCCCCTCCAGCTACTAATTATTATGCTAACTTGCAAAGTTTTCCGTGCATTTTAAAATAATGGGGAAAGTATGGTGGAATGATACTTAAAAGAATGGCCTCCTTCCAGCCTCCAGTAACAAGTGTCGTGAAATCCAAGTGACCTAGGCCTCAGCATAGTTTTCTCCGTGGCAGCCATCTTGTGTTTAAGGAGGCACAGACGATCCTTATCACAATTATGGTGATATGTGCTGCAGAAACTGGCAAATAATTCTACACGTAGTGTTTATCTCAAAAGCTGTGCAGCATACATCTTGGTACAGGCCAGTTCATGGGCCCAAGTATGGAGGGTTCTAAGGAACCATGGTGGATTCCCAGCTGATGAATCAAAGGATTTTTAATGGAACCGGCTGAAAAGTGCGGATACTGTTTCAGTCTAACTGAAACAGGATCCGCACATTTCACCTGCCACAAATATATCCACTTCCCTGTCTGGGCATAATAAACACAAACAACCAGACTGACAGAGGGACTGTCCCCCAAACCACCCCGATCCCACCCAAAAACGTCCCCTCCGTTGACTCATCCTTATGCTAACTGCCGAAAGTTGCTCACCTTTTAATATAAGGGAGAAAGGATGGGGCAATGATAATTAAAAGACTGGATTCTTGTCAGACTCCCGTACCAAGTATTGGCAACACCAAGCGAGAGAACCCTCAGTATAGGTTTGTCCATGGAAGCCATCTAGGGTTTAAGGAAGCACAAATGAACCTTATCAAAATTATGGTAAAAGTGCTGGAAAAGCTGGCAAATAATTTCCATGGTAGTGGTTATTTCAAATGCTCTGTGGCATACTTCTTTGAACTAGCCTGTTAAGTGGGTCCACACATAGTGGGGTGTAGAGAACTATGGTGGATTCCCAGCTGATGAAGCAAAGGATTCTTAAAGGAACAGGATGAAAAGTGCCGATCCTGTATCAGTCTAAGACTGAAACAGGATCCACACTTTTCACTTGCCACACACATGTCCACTTCTCCTCTCCGGGGATAATAAAAACAAACCACTGGACTGACAGAGGGCCTGGCTCTGCCTCTCCCACCCCACACAAAAAGGTTTCCTCCAGCGACTCATCCTTAAGCTAAATGGCAATAGGTACTCTGCCTTTTAAAATAGTTGTGAAAGGAAGGTGGAATGATACGTAAAGGAATGGCTTCTTGCCACGGACCAGTACCAATTATCGGCAACTCCAAGGGAGATTGGCCTAACCGTAGTTTTTTCTGTGGAAGCCAGCTTGGGTTTCAGGATGCACTGCCTAAGCTTTTCACAATCATTGTGAAAGTTGCTGCAAAAACTGGCAAATAATACTCAATGTAGTGGTTATTTCCAAAGCTCTGCGGCATACATCTTGGAACTAGCCAGTTACCTGGACCCACACATAGAGGAGTCTCGACAGCCATGGTGGATTCCCAGCTGATGAATCAAAGGATTCGTAAAGGAACTGGCTGAAAAGTGCGGATCCTGTTTCAGTCTAAGACTGAAACAGGATCCGTACTTTTCACCTGCCACACACATGCCCACCTCTCCTCTTTGGGCATAATAAAGACAAACCACCAGACAGACAGAGAGCCTTCCCCTCAACGCACCACCCGACCCCGCTCAAAAACGTCCCCTCCAGCAACTCATTCTTATGATAACTGGAAAAAGGTGTTCTGCCTTTTAAAATGATGGAGAAAGGATGGTGGAATGACTCTTAATAGCATGGCTTCTTGCCAGGCTCCAGTACCAACTATCGGCAACACCAAGTGAACTAGGCCTCAGCATACTTTTGTCCGCCCCAGCCATCTTGGGTTGAAGGAGGCACGGACGAACCTTATCACAATTATGGTGAAAGGTGGTGTAAAAACTAGCAAATAATTCTCAACGTAGTGGTTATTTCAAAACTCTGTGGCATACTTCTTGGAACTAGCCAGTTACCTGGGCCCACGCATAGAGGTCTTTAAAGAACCATGGTGTATTCCCAGCTGATGAATCAAACGATTCTTTTTTGTTTGTTTGTTTGTTTGTTAGCTCATTATGGGGGTACAAAAGATCAGGCTATATACATTCCCCATGCCTCCCCTTTCCCCCGATTCTGAGCTTCAATTTTGTCCATTCCCTAGTCAGTGCACATCACATTCATCATGTAGGTGTGCACCCCTCCTCTCCCCCACCCCATCCCCCCCAGTTAGAACTTGAAGGGTGTCCATTCCCCAGGCAGTGCACATCACATTCATCAAGTAGGTATACACCCATCCCTTCCACCCGGCCCCAACCTCTGTCCGATACCCAATTGGTGTTGTTCCCAAATGTGCACTCAGGGAAACCAATTTGCTGGTGAGTACATGTGGTGCTTATTTTTCCATTCTTGGGATACTTCACTTAATAGAATGGGATCCAGCTCTCTCCAGGAGAACCAAAGAGATGCCATATCGCCATTATTTCTAATAGCTGAGTAATATTCCATGGTATACATATACCACATTTTGCTAATCCATTCATGAATTGATGGGCATTTGGGTTGTTTCCACATCTTTGTGATTGTGAATTGTGCTGCTATAATCATTCAGGTGCAGGTGTCTTTTTTATAGAATGACTTTTGTTCTTCTGGGTAGATGTCCAATAATGGAATTGCTGGATCGAATGGTAGGTCTACTTGAATCTGTTTAAGGTATCTCCACATTGCTTTCCACAGGGGCTGCACTAGTTTACAGTCCCACCAGCAGTGTATGAATGTACCTATCTCGCCACACCCACACCAACATGTATAGTTTTGGGACTTTTTGATAAAGGCCATTCCCACTGGAGTTAAGTGATATCTCATTGTGGTTTTGATTTGCATTTCCCTGATGATTAGAGATGTTGAACACTTTTTCATATGTTTGTTAGCCATTTTTATATCTTCTTTTGAAAAATTTCTATTTATGTCCTTTGCCCACTTTTTGATAGGGTTGTTTGATTTTTTCTTACTGATTTTTCTGAGTTCTAAATAGATTCTTGTTATCAGTCCTTTATCTGATGTGTAGTATGCGAAAATTTTTTCCCATTCTGTAGGTTGTCCATTTACTCTCGTGACTGTTTCTTTGGCTGTGCAGAAGCTTTTTAATTTGATCAGGTCCCATTTATTTATTTTTGTTGTTGCTGTGATTGCTTTAGGGGTCTTCTTCATAAATTCTTTGCCTAGGCCAATGTCTGTAAGAGTCTTTCCTACATTTTCTTCTAGAATTCTAATAGTTTCTGACCTTAGGTTTAAGTCTGTTAACCACTGTGATTTGATTTTTGTGAGGGGTGAGAGTTGTGTGTCCTGTTTTAGTCTTCTACATGTGGATATCCAGTTTTCCCAGCACCATTTATTAAATAAGGAATCTTTTCCCCAGAGTATGTTTTTGTCTGCTTTGTCAAAGATTAGATGGCTATATGAGGATGGTTTTATATTGGGATTTTCTGTTCTGTTCCACTGGTCTGTGTCCCTGCACTTGTGCCAGTATCAGGCTGTTTTAAGAACCACAGCCTTGTAGTATAGTTTGAAGTCTGGCAAATTAATACTTCCCATTTTGTTTTTGTTGTTTAAGATTGCTTTTGCTAAACGGAGTCTTCCCTGGTTCCATACAAAGCGTAAAATTATTTTTTCTATGTCTGTGAAAAAAGATGTTGGTAATTTAATAAGGATTGCATTGAATCTGTAGATAACTTTGGGCAGTATAGACATTTTAACAATGTTGATTCTACCGATCCATGAGCATGGTATGGTTTTCCACCTATTTACATGTTCTGCAATTTCCTTCCTCAGTGTTTCATAGTTCTCCCTATAGAGGTCCTTTACCTCCTTAGTTAAATAAATTCCTAGGTATTTTATTTTCTTTGTTGCTATTTTGAAGGGTATTGAGTCCTTAATTTGGTTTTCCATTTGACTGTTATTGGCATATATGAATTCCTCTGATTTGTGTGTATTGATTTTGTATCCTGAGACTTTACTGAATTCATTGATCAATTCCAGGAGTCTCTTGGTTGAAACCTTGGGGTTTTATAGATATAACATCATATCATCAGCAAAGAGTGAGAGTTTGATCTCTTCTGTCCCTATTTCAACTCCCTTGATTCTGCTCTCTTGCCTGATAGCTCTTGCAAGGACTTCCAATACTATGTAGAAAAGTAATGGGGACAGTGGTAAGCCTTGTCTGGTTCCAGTTTGAAGTGGGAATGCTTTCAGTTTTTCCCCATTCAGTATGATGTTGGCTGAGGGTTTGTCGTATATGGCTTGTATCATTTTTATATAGGCCCCATCTATGCCTATTTTGTTAAGTGTTCTTATCATAAAAGGGTGTTGAATTTTGTCAAATGCTTTCTCTGCATCTATTGAGAGGATCATCTGATCTTTATTTTTGCTTCTATTTATGTGATGAATTACATTCCCATATGTCAAACCATCCCTGCATCTCTGGGATGAAGCCCACTTGGTCGTGATGGATTATTTTTTTGATAAGCACTTGGATTCGATTTGTTAGAATTTTATTGAGAATTTTTGCATCTATATTCATAAGAGAAATTGGTCTATAGTTCTCTGTTTTAGTTGCATCCTTTCCTGGATTTGGTATCAGGATTATGTTGGCTTGGTAAAAAGTGTTGGGGAGAATCCCATCCTTCTCTATATTGGAGAATAGTTTATGTACGATGGGCACCAGTTCTTCTTTGTAGGTATGGTAGAATTCAGGTGTGAACCCATCTGGTCCAGGGCTTTTCTTTTTGGGAAGGTTTTTTATTGCTGTTTCAATTTCAGATCTAGATATCGGTCTATTCAGGAATTCTATTTCTTCCTGGTTGAGCCTGGGAAGGCTGTGTGTTTATAAGAATTTGTCCATTTCCTCCAGGTTTTCTAATTTGTGTGCATAAAGATTTTTGTAGAATTCATAGATGATATCATGTATCTCTGTGGCATCAGTCGTGATTACTCCTTTCGTGTTCCTGATCGAGGTTATAAGAGATTTTTCTTTTCTGCTCTTGGTTAGTTTAGCCAGAGGTGTGTCAATTTTGTTTATTTTTTCAAAGAACCAACTTTTGGTTTTATTAATCTCCGTTATGGTTTGGTTTAATCTCCCTTATGGTCCTTTTCATTTAGTTCTGATTTAATCTTAATAATTTCCTTCTGCTGGGTTTGGGTTTGGTCTCTTCTTTCTTCTCCAGCTCTTTGAGTCTATTCATTAGATTGTCTATTTGTAAGTTTTCTGTCTTTTTGGTATAGGCATTTATGGAAATAAATTTTCCTCTCAGGACTGCTTTAGCTGTGTCCCACAGATTTTGATAAGTTGTATCTCCTTTGTCGTTTAATTCAGAGACTCTTTTGATTTCTGACTTGATTTCTTCATTTATAAAATGATTGTTCAGGAGAAGGTTATTTAGCTTCCATGACTTTGAGTAGAAATGAGGATTTCTGTTAGGGTTCATTGTTACTTTTATTCCACTGTGATCCGAGAAGCTGCATGGTATTATTTCTATATTTTTAAATTTTTTAAGACATGCTTTATGTCCTAAGATATGGTCAATCTTGGAGAATGTCCCATGAGCTGATGAGAAGAACTTATATTCAGTGGTATTTGGGTAGAATGTCCTGTAGATGTCAGTCAGGCCCATTTGGTCTAGCATTCTATATACGTCCAATATTTCTTTGTTTATTTTTTGTTTGGAGGATCTGTCTTGGACTGTCAGTGGCGTGTTAAAATCTCTGGCTACTAAAGTGTTGTTATCTATCATTTGGTTCAGATCAAGTAGGGTTTGCTTTATGAATCTGGGTGCACCTAGATCGGGTGCATATATGTTAAGTATAGTTATGTCTTCTTGTTGAATTGTACCCTTCACCAGTATATAGTAACCATCTCTGTCTTTCTTTACTTTTGTTGATTTAAAAACTACGTTATCGGAGATTAGAACTGCCACGCCAGCTTTCTTTTGGGTTCCATTTGCTTGGAATATTGATTTCCACCCTTTTATTTTCAGTCTAAATGCATCCTTGCAGGTTAGATGAGTTTCCTGAAGACAGCAGATACTTGGCTTATATCTTTTTTATCCATCGGGCCAGTCCATGTCTCTTGAGTGGGGAATTCAATCCATTCACATTTAATGAGAGAACTGATAAGCGAGACAGATTACTATTCCTCATGTTGGGTTGAATTTCATTGATCTGTTTTCTCTCTTGAGCCATTATGATAACTGTGTTTTCATATTTATCTCTTGATTAGTGTTACATTCGAGGGTCCTTCTTGTGCTGGACCACGTGTAACTCTGTTTTGAATACTTCTTGGAAAGCTGCTCTTGTCTTGGTGAATTCTCTGAGTTTTTGTTTATCTGAGAATGTCTTAATTTCACCTTCATATATAAAACTGAGCTTATCTGGGTACAGGATTCTAGGCTGGGCATTATTCTGTTTCAGAAGAGTGAGAATGCGGCTCCAATCTCTTCTTGCTTGTAAGGTTTCAGTTGAGAAATCTGGCGTGATTCGGATGGGCTTTCCTTTGTATGTTACTTGTTTCTTTCTCCTTACAGATTGAAGAAGGGCCTCGTTAGTGGATATTTTGGTCAGTCTGATAACTACATGACGTGGTGTCTTCCTATTTGGTATGAATCTCTCAGAGGTTCTTTGAGCTTCTTGAACCTGTGTATCTAGAGATTTGGCAAGGCCTGGGAAATTTTCCTCAATTATATCTTCAGATACTTTATTCAACCCTTGCTTATTGTCTTCTTCACCCTCAGGAATGCCGATAACTCTCACGTTAGGCTTCTTCACATAATCCCACATTTCTTGTAGACTATGATTATTTCTCATGTTTCTTTGTTTTAACTCTGTGACTGCCTTATTTAATTGGAAAGTGTTATCTTCGATCTCTGAGATTCTTTCTTCTGTTTGATCTACCCTGCTCTTGAGACTTTCCACTGTGTTTTGTAGCTCCTTGAATAAATTTTTCATTTCCAGGAGTTCAGTTTGATTTTTCATCAGTATTTCAATTTCTTTGGTGAATTTTTCTTCCAAGTCCTGGATCTTTTTTTGTGGTTTCTTTGTGTTGATTATCCATTTTTTCTTGCATAATGTTCAGCGTATTTATGATCCATGTTTGAAATTCTTCCTGTGACATGTTGCTATTTGGAATCTGCTTTGTGTTAATTGGTGGAGAACTAGTAATCCTCTTTGAGGGCATGGTTTCAGCTTGATTCTTTATACTCCTAGAGTTCCTTCGCTGAGCCCTTCCCATCTGAATGAATCCTTAAGATCCCTTCTTTCCGCTTTAGTCTGGATAGGGGCACACTGTGAGTGCCAGGTAAGCTGCCTCCTCTGTCACTAGGGGGAGCCCTTCACATATTGTTCAGGATTTTGCTAGCTCCGTTGGGGGGGCTGCCCCTCTTCCTCTCCCGAGGTGGCTTCTGTCTCTCTCTGCGAGAAAGACAGTGGATAGGGAGAGTGGAGCGGTGCCCTCATTCGCCCAGCGCCCCAGCCACTGCAGTTCCCGCGGGCGATGGTCTGCCCCACCCCAATGTCTGCAAGGTCCACGCTCCACTCTCTCGTGACTGGGGAACCACTCAGTGTTCACACAAAGGTGGAGCTCCTAGTCAGGGTCCGTGGACTAGGGAAGGGAGCCGCCCAGGGAGCCGCCCGGTACCCAATCGCTCCTCAGCGTTTAGGCTGTGGACCCCGACAATGGTGGCCGCCCGTCTGCAGATCACTGTCACTGGGGTTGAATGCTCAGGGACCGGCAGAGGCCAGAGGAGCCGGGGAGCGGGAGAATCCAGCCGCCCACCTATACGAGGCAGTTTGGCGTCTGCTAGAGCCGGGACCAAAGCAGCCCCACCGCCCGCGTATAGGAGACAGTTGCTAGGTGCGTCAGCTGCGCACAGCACTCCAGGGTCCAAAATGCCTCCTGCCAATGTCTCCTCTCTGCAGAGCCCCACATCTCCCGTGGCGATTCTGCACTGACTTCAGGCAGATCCTCAATTGAGTGGGTGTGGAGGTCAGAGGGGGAACAAGATGCTTTCCTGTGGGTCTGAACCCACCCCACTCTCTGGTGAGGTGGGTACAGCTGTCCCGTGCTCCCTTCTCTATTGGCCATCCCGCACTCTCCAGATTTTGGTGATTTATTTCCCTAATCACCTCAGTCTTTTCTTGCTCTCTCTCTCTGTCCCACGCTGATTCTCCATGGATTCACACCACCGTTCTTGTGGGGAAGTGAACCTCTAGGGTTGTGGCAGTGGGAGACCCATGCCTTCCACTCCAGGAGCACGAATCCAGGAGGTCACCACCATTCCACCATCATTGAGAATGAATCAAAGGAGTCTTAAAGGAACGGGCTGAAAAGTGCGGATCCTGTTTCAGTCTAAGTCTGAAACAGGATCCGCACTTTTCACCTGCCACACACATGCCCACTTCTCCTCTCTGGGCATAATAAAAACAAACCACTGGACTGACAGAGGGCTTGCCCCCCCACACACACCACACGACCCCACACAAAAACGTCCCCTCCAGTGACTCATTCTTATGCTAACTGGCAAACGGTGCTATGCCTTTTAAAATAATGGAAAAAGGATGGTGGAATGATACTTGAAAGACTGGTTTTATTCCAGGCTCCCGTACCAAGTATCGGCAACACCAAGTGAGCTAGGCCTCAGCATAGTTTTTTCCCTGGCAGCCATCTTGGGATTAAGGAGGCAGAGAAGTACCTTGTCACAATTATGGTGAAAGGTGCTGCAAAAACTGGCAAATAATTCTCCACGTAGTGGTTATTTCAAAAGCTCTATGGCATACTTCTTGGAACCAGCTAGTTACCTGGGGCCACGCATAGAGGGTTATAGAGAACCATGGTGGATTCACGGAAGAAGAGTCAAATGATTCTTAAAGGAACGGGCAGAAAATGTGGATCCTGTTTCAGTCTAA